>NW_013676313.1:14797-16304 GCF_000517525.1 Limulus polyphemus
AAAGACTTGTGTCATTAAAATTTCGTCGGAACGAAGTTACGGAAAAATCAATTAACAAACGGAGACGTAACAATATATATACTGTTACGGCTCTGGTCGTTTGTTATTTTTCCGTGAAAATTCCTTCTAAAAAACTTCAGCGATACAAGTCCATTCTTAAATAAAATTAACTTATTCTTTCTCAATACAACTTTGCAATACACTCAATTTCCACAATCAGTTTAACTTAAATACACGCTATAATTCACAACGAATGATTCACGCACTTTACCATGCTTGACTCAATTGTCCGTCTCTATCTCTGCCTGTCTGCAATTCTATCCTCGATTCATTGTCTAGCGCACTTATATACAAGAATAGAAAGTGCCTAGCAAATACTGGATTATTCGTGATGTTTCCCCATCTTTCTAGAACTCATTATGTGTTACCAGCAGCACGTGACTTCCGCTGTTGTAACACTGCCCCTTCCTTAGTATTGTTCGTCCCGAAAAATAGCCATTTACATTAAACCAATAGAAAATTAACAATAACTTAATTAAAGGGACAGAATTTACAAACACAAAATTAAAATTCTTAATTTTATGGGACATATCTTCTTCCATACTGGTCTCCATCTCGTTGACATCTGCTTCACGTGGGTTTCATCTGCTCCATCAGTAAATGTCCTATTATTGGTAACAGTCAAATCAGTGGTAGTAACTTCATCAAGAGCTTCAACGTTTCTCTTCTCAAAACTGAATAGTTTCTTCTTCGACAGTGGCTTTTTCAGGTGACACGTCTTCAGCAGCGTCATTTGTTCCTGTTCCATTGTTCACTTCATTCCAACTGAAATGACCTGGACCGTGATAACACCAAAGCCTGTTGGCATGCACCACTTTTGGCTTACCTCGCCGACCACATTTTATCTGGAAAGCCACGTCTGAAAGACGATCCACCATGTCATATGGGCCTTCCCATGGAGAAGACAACTTAGGAGACTTCCCTTTGGTCTTCCTGGGATTATACAACCACACCTTGTCTCCTGGTTCAAAGCTGACTTCAGTAGATCTCTCATCATAAGTCAGCTTCATCAAATCAGCAGACGTTTTCAAGTTTGAATGCACTTGATGGTGAATGTCATCCATCCTTTCTGATAACACTTTCACGAATTCTGACACATTTTCAGGCAACTCTTCATAAGGTGGGTGTCCCTTACGCTTGGATCCCCTTTTTGCACTACATGTTATGCACCATTCTTCCACATCTTGCCTCATACCTATCCAGTAAAATCTTTGGCGTAGGTGATTCAATGTCTTCTTAGCTCCAAGATGTCCTCCTCTTAAACTATCATGGGATTGATGCAGCACAACTTCCCGTAACTTCCTCAGTATAACTGTTTGTCAAGTCATCCACTTCCCATCTGTAGTTTCCCATCTCCGGACAAGAACACCATTTTCAAGCTTCAACTGGTCCCATTGTGCCCGATAGTGCTTTGTCACAGGGCTTAGACTAGACACCTTCTCCCAAG
>NW_013676313.1:17269-18783 GCF_000517525.1 Limulus polyphemus
AGTCGATGGTCAATGTATCCTCCTTGTGTAACAGACAATAAATCGGCTTATAACATATCTAATTCATTTTTAAATTTACTAATGTTTTCCCTTTGTACTTCTTGCCATTGTTGTTGATTTTCCTGTAGTTGCTGCTGACTTTCCTGCAACTGTTGGATACTTTCTTCCTGTTCCCTTTCTTGTTCTAGTTGCCACTGCTGTAGTCTCTCTTCTTGTTTATTTTCTTTCTCCTCCAACAACTGCTGTAATTTCTCTTATTGTTTATTTTCTTTCTCCTTTAACAACTGCTGTAATCTCTCTTGTTTATTTTGCTTTTCAAACTGCGTTTGTTGTAGGTTTTCTTGCCACTGCTGCAATCTTTCTTCTTGTTTCTTTTCTCGTTCTTCTTGTTTCTTTTCTTGTTCTTCTTGTTTCTTTTCTTGTTTATTTTCTCGTTCTTCTTGTTTCTTTTGCTGTTCTTGTATTGCTGCCATCAAGTCTGCTAAGCTGTAGTTTGATTTCCATTATTTTTTTTGTCCCACTCTCTGACACCCATTTGTTACGTCTCCGTTCTTTCGTTAATTTTCCGTAAATTCGTTCCGACGAAACTTTAGCGACACAAGTCCTTTTTTAAATAAAACTGGTTTATTCTTTCCGAATACAACTTTACGATACACTTAATTTCAACAGTCGCTCTATAACAAACGCTGTAACTCCTGTCTCACGTGGCAAACAATATTCTGTCCACATACATTCAATTACTCATTACCTCCCCGTCACTTCGTGGCCGGTCTTATATATACAAGACTATATTATATCTAGAAGGATCACGTGTTTTAAGGAAAAGACGTGAATGTTCGAGAATGACATGGCGTGATACTAGTCACGTGACCTCGATGTCATAACAGTATTTTTAAAAGTATTGTTACAAATTGTGACGCTGGTAACACATAATGAGTTCAGGAAAGATAGGGGAACATCACGAATAATCCAGTATTTGCTAGGCGCCCTCTATTCTTCTCTGTAAGTGCACCAGACAATGAATCAGGGATAGAATTGCTGACAGGCAGAGAGAGAGAGACGGACAAAGGAGTCAAGCACAGTAAAGTGCGTGAATCATTCATTGTGAATTATAGCATGTGTTAAGTTAAACTGACTGTGGAAATTAAGTGTATTGCAAAGTTGTATTGAGAAAGATTGAACTAGTTTTATTCAACCCAATGACTACCGATATTAACTTTCTTAGTAGGCAATGCAAGTGTGCATTTGTGAATTGAAAAAATGATAGAGAACTTATCTTTTAATGGATTTCTGATTTTATTTTTATAAATAGTAGCAAAACATTCAATTATTTGTACAAAATTGTATTATTTAATGAAGTTTAAAGAGGAATATAATGAAAAAATTCCTAAAATACGTTTTAGACTGTAAATAAGCGCAATCTAAGAAGAAATGTTTTTTTAAAAAATTTCTTAAGATATTTCTTTCACTCAGCACTGGTTCTGCCATCTATGATTGGTATCTAAACCTTTTTA
>NW_013676314.1:0-2035 GCF_000517525.1 Limulus polyphemus
GTAGAATTGATTTCAACTTCCGAGATTGTGTATCAAGAGGGTGTAGAACTGATTTCAACTTCCGAGATTGTGTATCAAGAGGGTGTAGAACTGATTTATTTACTAGTTTGACTCTTCTGCTGGGAGTTTCTTAATTTTCTATTTTAAATTTTAATTGCAAGAACTGGAGAACCCTTTTCATTTTCCAAATTTTCCTCCAATGTATATATTTCTTTCTGATAGCGACTTCCATCGGCTATTTTTTTTTTACGTTCACTGTTTAATCACTTTTGAGTTATCACTGTTTGAACTGTTAATACCTCACACTTTTTGTAAATTTACAAATAATTTATATAAGAATATTTCTATTTTGCACACTTCCTGAAAAAAAAATTCTGCTTGATAGGGAGGGAAACTGAATGTTCCACCCCCAATCATGCTCAACTAGGGGAAACATAACAATAGAGGAGATATTATAAACGAGTTCATCAATAAAATTATTTTTATGTTCATCTATTTAACCAAATCTGGATGGTTGCCAACTTTACCTATGTAATATCATCAGCCTGTTTAATCTAACTGATGTTGATCAAGATAAACTGTATATGACACCACTTAATGGTGATGGTTCCAGAGGGCAAATCACAGAGTAAGTTAAGGTCAACAAGTAATAAAATAATTCACTTCACCTAGTGTTTCCAGGAGTAGTCTGGGTCACAGAGTAAGTTAAGGTCAACAAGTAATAAAATAATTCACTTCACCTACCCGTGTTTCCAGGAGTAGTCTGGGTCACAGAGTAAGGAGGAGGTTTCTCCATGTCAGCCATTGATGTTCTCAAACTTTAAGCCAGAAAACTATAAATATATAATAGATTATATAAAATAATGAAAGTTGCTCTATACATAAACAAGCTTTAATCTAAATTATTTTTATATTTCATAAACGTAATACAACCCGATAGATATTAAACATTTCCAAGTATAACCTAAATCTTCAATTTCTATTCAGAACTTTCTCATTCGATATACAATTATTCATTTTAATAAAATGTTCTAATATTCTACAAAATGTTGTATTATTCTACAAACCATTCTGTTATTTTACTCTAACTCACTTCTAGTTTATATGATCTCAGTAATTAATGTGGAGATTCTGACAGCCATAATGAGGTAGCAGATATGGCTAGTGTAAACTGTTCCATGTTCAGACAGCCATAACAAGGTAACAGACATGGCTAGTGTGAACTGTTCCACATTCTGACAGCTGTAACGAGGTAGCAGACATGGGTAGTGTGAACTTTTCCACATTCTGACAGCCGTAACAAGGTAGCAGACATGGCTAGTGTGAGCTTCTCCACGTTTGGACGGACATAACAAGGAAGCAGACATAGCTAGTGTGAACTTTTCCACATTCTGACAGCCGTAACAAGGAAGCAGACACGGGTAGTGTGAACCTTTCCACATTCTGAAAGTTGTAACAAGGTAGCAGACATGGCTAGTGTGAACTTTTGATTATTTGCAAATTTTCTTGGATCATATCAGAAAAGTTCAAATTTCTTCCTACACAGAAATAACAAGATGTTTGGGAGAAGATAAAATGTCACTTAAATAAAATAGTGTTTGATTCTTAACCGATTTTAGTCCTAAACTGTAGGTTCAGATACAACCCTGTTTTCTCATTTTATTGTTCATTACATAGTTTTCTAGAACTAAGAAGAGATTTTCGTAAAGTTTGTTGTTTTTCGAAGTACCTACAAAATTCTGCCAGAGATGCTTTGCCTGGTTACTTTCTTATTAATAGGATAGTGACAAGTCCTAACACCATCTCCATGTAATTATGTGTTACAAGCCTTACTTTCTTATTAATAGGATAGTGGCAAGTCCTAACACCATCTCCATGTAATTATGTGTTACAAGCCTTACTTTCTTATTAATAGGATAGTGGCAAGTCCTAACACCATCTCCATGTAATTATGTGTTACAAGCCTTACTTTCTTATTAATAGGATAGTGGCAAGTCCTAACACCATCTCCATGTAATTATGTGTTACAAGCCTT
>NW_013676314.1:2949-6507 GCF_000517525.1 Limulus polyphemus
ATGAAATATTTCATTTCTTTTTATAAATACAAAATAAAAGTAATTCAATAAACATATATATATATATACACAAATACACAATAATGATGATAATAATAATATTATTACAATCATAATAGTTATTATAATCATCAAGTTTATATTATTCAGCTGATAACGTTTTCATGCAATTTGTTGATCAGGCGATTCGAAAGAATCTATACAAATAGGGCTGACTTGATTCCCATGATTCACTGTAATGAGTCTTTAAAGAAGAATGAATTGTTCAGGAGCAGCACATGAGTAATAAGAAAACAGAAACTAAAAATAAGCTATGCTAGATTTTATTCCAAATTTCAACCTAAATGATCATTGTAAACTGTGTATAAATTTTGTACGAAACAATTTACTGGTGAAAAATCATTACTATGGTATAACTTAATCTTCCAGTTCAATCACATTAATATAATTAATACCAACAGAAATCAAGTTCCAAAATACTTCACACATCTGCCTGGTTAGGATCTAACTTACTTAACGTGTAGTGGTACAGTCTTCTAAGTTCTATAACTTATAACAGGTACAAGTCCTAATATTACCGTTAAATTATGGCTTACTAACGTAAAAATTAAAAGTTTCAACTTTCATCGTTTTAAACAGAATCAGATACAATTCAGATATTCAGTTCAATTTTAAGAAGGCGTAATTGTGAAATAAAAATATCAACAATACTAACAAACGAGATTTTTCAGTGTTATTCAACTTGTTGTTATTGTTAAGTACGTTAGACCTACTTCTAAGACAAGTACAACTTAAACTTTAATTTCTAACAAAACCAATAACTGATTAACTTAAGTTAACACCTACTACTCAGAAATATTAGTTAATGCTACAACTTTCATTTTTTCAAAAAAGCTAAGTCTCAGTTGAATAAGACCAAGACTCGGTAAGAGTAAGACACTAACCCAGTTTAAGTTTTAAATGTTCAAAAACGAATTTGCAATTGAAAAAAAACAAACATAAATGGTATTTTTAATTATTATGTAATTTAAACTAAAATTTCATAAAAATAGATAAACAAACTGATAAAAATTAAACACACACTAACCAATAGCCTCGGTTTCGAAAGTTTCTACAACAAATTTATATTTGCCTAGAGCGAGTGTACCTGTAATGTATTATTTTATAAGGAAATATCATATGATTCGTAAGTGCTTCCATCTAGTAACTATTTCAAAGAAAAAAGAATTTTATTAACTTTTATTCGAATTAAGTAAATATTTTTTGTTATTATTGAACCTGGTGTACAAGTATTTTTTATGAAGCACAATTAAAAAATAGCATAATTTGTTTGTTTGTTTTGAATTTCGCACAAAGCTACATGAGGGCTATCTAGTGCAAGACAAGAGAGAAGGCAACTAGTCATCACAACCCACCGCTACTTGGGCTACTCTTTTACCCAACGAATAGTGGGATTGACCGTCATATTATAACGCCTCCTTAAAGCTGAAAGGGCGAGCATGTTTGGAGGAACGGGGATTTGAACCCGCGACCCTAATCACCTGGCCATGCCGGGCCTATAGCATATTACAAACTTTATCAATTTAATAGTCTGACAAAAAAAAATCCATTCAAAATTATAATAATTGTGTTGTGCTTGTATTATTATCTGTTGCGTTCGAATACCGTTCCCAAACATGCATATCCTTTCAACTGTGAGGTCATTATTATGTTATGGTCAATCCCACTATTTATTAGTAAAGAATAGCTGAATAGTTGGTGGTGGGTGATGCTCACTAGCTGCCTTCCCTCTAGGCTGTCACTTCAAAATTAGTGACAGCTAGCGTAGATAGCCCTCGAATAGCTTTAAACGAAATTCAAAATAAACAAACAAACACATTTTTTTCCTACATTTATGTTATATTTTATTGAAGATTTAAAAAAATGACCAGATCTAACACGCGTTAATATACTATTAATAATTTTGCTAGCTTTAGTGTTTTTAATTACACACACACAGTATTGAAAATTAAAAAGGAAGAAAGTCTAATAATGAACATGTGTAGTAAGTGCATGAGAGGTCTTAAAGTTAAAAAAGCATCTAGGAAAAACCAAACTTTTACCATTGGATCCAGAGTTCAAAAGGATCAGTCTTATGTGCCTTGGGCACGACAAAGGTTTAAGATTTTTTTAAACTAAATCAATTGTGATTCCACACAATTTTGAGAGCACGTTCTATTACAAGCCTAAGGCTCACTTTTTTTTTCTTTCTACTACCTCATTAGAACAAATACTCCAGTCTGGCTATATTATGATGATTCCATCATCTCCTGATAAATCACACCAAAGGAGTCAGTCGTCTCTAGTAGCTTGGGTCTCAGTTGAAAGCATTTATTGTTGCCTGTTATGGTCCTAGCCTGGAGCTGCTGTCAATGTAGTCATCTTTCTGGTAATGGTATAAGACACCTTTTGTTGTCTGTTATGGTCCTATCCTGGAGTTACTGGCACTGTAGTAATATTTCTGGTAATGTTATAACGCTTTTGAGATGGGTCATAGGTAAAAGGCCATATCATCTCGTTTGTTGACTCGCATTCAAAATTTTATTGAACTACTATTTCATTAATTTACGTTAATAAGTTTGGTATCACACTGTATATTACAATTCAAATTTTAGAACTATACATTACTCATTTTCTTAATTTAAAAGTAAATATTAAAAAAAAACAGATAAACATCGATTTTTGTGTCACGTGGTATGTTGAATGCAGCACTGGTTCAAATTACATGTTTGTGAAGTCAAAATACCAAGTCTGTAGTTTCGTACGAATTAGAAACCCAAATTATAGATATTGACAAGCTGGTATATAAAATAAGAAGGCCTTATCTTTTCTATTTGCTAAGATATTGCTCATATAATAAATGAAACACAGGACACCCCGCCCACCTCTTTCCAATGTTGGAAACGCTCCCTTATATACACTTACTTTTATATATGGCATGAATAACCAGTCGGAAGCTCAGAATGTCCCCTAGTGGTTTTTCAGTATTTCTAAATTGGTTAGCGCTATTTCTCTCTTTTGAACCAAGATTTTGAGGAGGTAGGTTGTGTGTAGTCTGCTCGAAATTTTATATTTTTTAAAGAGTAAAATATATTTTAGTTACTATGCTTGATAAATTATAATTAAATTCTATGGTATTGATGTAGTAATTTATGATTTTTTAGTTATTCAAATGAATATATAAAACTTTAAAAAAATATTTTATTTAATATCCTCTAGGTGCAAAATTTTTAAAGGCTTGGCAATCTACGTGCAACGGAGTACAAAGGTCGTAACTAAACGAAAGGATAAAAGGTCAACATAACAGAAATAATAAATATATATAAACGTATAATGTTATGAGATTTAAGCTATTTCGTCTAAACATTTATGTTTTCGTGTCATAATCTATGTTCATTCTAGAATGAAAGAGGCATAATTTATGTTTATTTCCTAATTTTTTATAGTGGTTGCGAGATCGGTCAAATCTATCGAACCCGTAAAGACATTAATTACTGAAAATAACAGATAAAATTTAAA
>NW_013676314.1:6854-9015 GCF_000517525.1 Limulus polyphemus
AGATAGGCAACATGCAAAATGAAAAAAACTCATGAGAAAAACACTGCTTTACAAACCTTAAGACTTAATAAAAAATTGATGTCTTACTTATGAAAGCATTGTACTGTTTACTGATAACCTGCCAAATTTCGTTAACATTTGCTAACTGGTTTAAAAGTTATAGCATGAAAACTATTAACAAGCACAAAATGGTTATGAGGTCGTCATATTTACTGTCATCGTGTTGATTTAAATAAGAGACCTCTTGTTGTCTGTCATGGTCCTATCCTGGAGTTGTTGACAATGTAGTAATCCTTCTGGTAATGATGTAAGGCACCTCTTGTCGTCTGTTATGGTCCTATCCTGGAGTTGTTGACACTGTAGTCATCTTTCTGGAATTATGTAAGATACTTCCTGTTGTATGTCATGGTCCTGGAGTTGTTGACTTTCTGGTCATGGAATAACACATTCCTTGTGGCACATCAGGCCCCTAGCTGGGAGTTATTGAAACTATACTTGCCTTTCCTGTTATGGAGTAAGACACTTCTTTTGTCACATCAGGTTCCTAGCCAAATGTTGAAACTGTAGTCATCTTTCACCTTCCACAACCAACTGCAGGTCTTAGATTGTGAGTTGTAACACTAATAAAATGATTAACAACATAGCTAGAAGGAAGAATGTGAAACAAAAGTCAAAATTGAAAATGTAGTGTCAAAAGTGTGGGTTAAGGCTGTATGATCCCTGGGTACAACAAACATCTACTGTAAAATTTCTTTTAGGAGCAGAATCTGGTTATTGTAGAAAGAAATGGAATGAGGGACTTCAAAGTAGATACCCACACAAGTGACCATAATAGACTAACCGCCACATAGGTGCAAACCTACTTTTCTACGGACTGTAAAGATGCATTATTACCAACATCTTGCCTTTCTTTTGATTTTATTCAGCACAGAGGAGCCACATCTCATCACGAAGATGTTATTTATTTCCTTCAGTGTTTTCTGCACACTTTGCATTTTTGTGTATTATAGTTGGCTTTCAGCTGCAAATTGTCAAGATAGTATTTAGAAAACTGGGCACTTTAGAAATATTTCAATCTCCAAAATCGAAAATATTTCATCATAATCAAAAATGAAACATTGAGTACATCAAGTGATGATACTTTTTATGAATTTGGCTTTCCACAGATGATTGCATCTCACCAACTTACATTTCAGTTGAACCAAACTGAAATTCTATGGGCCAACACTCGTAAAACACAGGTCAAAGTGTGTTCTCCTGCAAGTGTGGTTTGAGTGTAACTGTTGTTTTCATCTACTTGCATAAAATTCACTATATTTTAATTTCGGAATTTTTGATACCCATGGTGGGCAGAGTTCAGATAACCCATTGTGTAGCTTTGCATTTAACAACAACCAACTTCAATGTCAAAATAGAAACATTCACAGCCCAGCATTGTTTATTTCAGATAATGACATTCCAGGTTGTGGCCCAGCCCTTCCTTGGGGAAGAGATCCGTTTTACCTCCATCACAGGCTAACATGGATTTACCACAAATTTCTCCCTGGCACAATGAGGAGCTGATAAGTGAGTAAATGATAGGAACTCTATACTGGACTAACTGTTACTCCCAGAGCCACAGAATGATGAGTCAAGCTGTTCATGGCAGTTATCTACCTGAAACACTTAAAGAAATGGTCTAAATCCTCTTTTGCCACTCCTTCGAACATGGGAGGAAATCTGTCTTGCCTCACTCTCATGGGGACCTATGGTGCTGGCCAAGGCCTCTCAGCTCTCCTTTGTTGGCCAATTCCTGGTTGAGATGCTGCCAATGTTGCAGATGTGGGGTAGCTCTGCCTGGTGGACATCGGTACTTCCAGTCTTCTCAGCTGATTTTTACCAGAGCTGGGTGGACATTAGTACTTCCAGTCTTCTCAGCTGGTCTTTACCAGAGCTAGGTGAACATTAGTACTTCCAGCCTTTCTCAGCTGGTCTTGACCAGAGCTGGGTGAACATTAGTACTTCCAGCCTTTCTCAGCTGGTCTTTACCAGAGCTGGGTGGACATAAATACTTCCAGTCTTCTCAGCTGGTCTTGACCAGAGCTGGGTGGACATTAGTACTTCCAGCCCTTCTCAGCTGGTCTTGACCAGAGCTGGATGGACATCAGTACTTCCAGCCCTT
>NW_013676314.1:9988-11815 GCF_000517525.1 Limulus polyphemus
AGCTGGGTGGACATCAGTACTTCCAGCTCTTCTCAGCTGGTCTTGACCAGAGCTGGGTGGACATCAGTACTTCCAGCCCTTCTCAGCTGGTCTTTACCAGAGCTGGATGGACATCAGTACTTCCAGTCTTCTCAGCTGGTCCTGATCAGAGCTGGATGGACATCAGTACTTCCAGCCCTTCTCAGCTGGTCTTTACCAGATCTGGATGGACATTAGTACTTCCAATCTTCTCAGCTGGTCTTGACCAGAGCTGGATGGACATCAGTACTTCCAGCCCTTCTCAGCTGGTCTTGACCAGAGCTGGATGGACATCAGTACTTCCAGCCCTTCTCAGCTGGTCTTTACCAGAGCTGGGTGGACATCAGTACTTCCAGTCTTCTCAGCTGGTCCTGACCAGAGCTGGATGGACACCAGTACTTCCAGTCTTCTCAGCTGGTCCTGACCAGTACTTCCAGCCCTTCTCAGCTGGTCTTGACCAGAGCTGGATGGACATCAGTACTTCCAGCCCTTCTCAGCTGGTCTTTACCAGAGCTGGGTGGACATTAGTACTTCCAGCCCTTCTCAGCTGGTCTTTACCAGAGCTGGGTGGACATCAGTACTTTCAGCCCTTCTCAGCTGGTCTTGACCAGAGCTGGATGGACATCAGTACTTCCAGTCCTTCTAAGCTGGTCTTGACTAGAGCTGGATGGACATCAGTACTTCCAGCCCTTCTCAGCTGGTCTTTACCAGAGTTGGGTGACAGCCCGGGAGCCCTGTAGAGACCTCCTCATGTGGTTTCAGACTTGGTAGGAGCTATTACACCTGAGCAACCATCAGTTCTTCCTTCCATTACACCAAGATTGATCATCAGGAGAATAAATCATGCCTTTAGATTCAGCTATAAATTTTAAGTTTTCTCTTTTGCAATGTGAAAGTATATGAAACCAAATATTGCAAAATGTGAAAAATAATCTCGAGTTAATACACATTATTATTGTTTATCCGTTTGTTTTGAATTTTGTGCAAAGCTACACGATGGCTATCTGCGCTAGCCATCCCTAATTGAGCAGTGTAAGATTAGAGGGAAGGCAGCTAGTCATCACCACCCACCGCCAACTCTTGGGCTACTTTTTTACCAAGAAATAGTGGGATTGACCGTCACATTATAACGCCCCCCACGGCTGAAAGGGCAAGCATGTTTGGTGTGACGGGGATTTGAACCCGTGACCCTCAGATTGCGAGGCGAGCGCCCTAACCACCTGGCCATGTCGGGCCTACGTGATTATTGTTAAGTATGTACGAGTTTGTTATTATTTTTATAATATGAATATGTATTTACGTAATATTAAAATATTTTATAAAACAGATACTAATGGTTTAAAAAGGATGTTTGATAAAACAGATACTACTGGTTTATAAAAGATGGTTGATAAAACAGATACTACTGGTTTAAAAAAGTGGTTGATAAAACAGATACTACTGGTTTAAAAATGATGGTTGATAAAACAGATACTACTGGTTTAAAAAAGATGTTTAATAAAACAGATACTACTGGTTTAAAAAGGATGTTTGATAAAACAGATACTACTGGTTTAAAAAAGATGGTTGATTAGACAGATACTAATGGTTTAAAAAGGATGTTTGATAAAACAGATACTACTGGTTTAAAAAGGATGTTTGATAAAACAGATACTACTGGTTTATAAAAGATATTTGATAAAACAGAGGTTCCTAGTTTGAAAAAGATAAATCACCAATGTACAATGAGTATATATCATCAGTTCTGACAGTACTCCTCTGTGGGTTATCAACTGAGTTTTGAGTTCTGACAGTACACCTCTGTGGGTT
>NW_013676314.1:12632-17112 GCF_000517525.1 Limulus polyphemus
AGTTCTGGCAGTACACCTCTGTGGGTTATCAACTGATTTTGATAACCAAATCAAATGAGTTCTGGCAGTACACCTCTGTGGATTATCAACTGAGTTTGATAATCAGATCAAATGAGTTCTGACAGTACTCCTCTGTGGGTTATCAACTGATTTTGATAATCAAATCAAATGAGTTCTGGCAGTACACCTCTGTGGATTATCAACTGAGTTTTGAGTTCTGACAGTACACCTCTGTGGGTTAATTTCCTTTTTGTCTGCGGTATCAACAAAGAAAAACCCTTTTTGAATCTGTTTTACAAATGAACTCCAGTGAGATGATATTTTTAGGTTTTGTGATATTCGTCGATAAAAGGTTTATTGTGGATAAGTTCAATACTTGGTTACAAATCACTGTTAGTTCTTAGTGTTAACTTCAGAAGCTTTCAATCAGAGTAGATCAATCTCTTGGTCAGTTCATACAAAAACTGATTACTCGGTTTAACTCCACTGACTTAAACATATCACACACATTCACAGCAATGTCTTTTTTTTGGGGGGTCAGCTAAAAATGTCATAGCAACTAGTAACAAAGTATGATAAACATCTCTTTATTTACAGTATATATATATATATATATATACTTTATTTGCAAACAACAAAACTACACAGGAAAATATTATACTCCTACTATTTTGTACAGTATACAACATGAAGATAATGTTTAAAAAGAGTTTAATACACATTCCAGACTTTGAAAAGAACATAAACTTATAATACCAACATGTGATACATGATTGTTATAGATGTAAGTAACAATGTTTCCAAGTTTTATGTAAGATATATATTATTCAAATATTATAATTTTAAAGTTTTAAATGAACAGTTTTAACAGGAGAGATATTACCTTGGTGTTAACTTGAATCTTATAACATTAATCTTTCACTACAAATTCACCACTTTACGTCAAAGACCCATTGGAACTTTACATACTGAAGACCCATCGGGCACTCTCAGTACTGGTAGTGAGTAATGCTTCTTAGGTTAAGTTTGAAAACAAACAGTACGACAAGCAACTCTTGGAATGTAAAATATCTAATAATGTTTCCTGTCTCCCATTCTTTGAAAAATCACTCTGACGAATTAAGTTACAGTATTGTAGAAATGTTATTTCTATTATCTTTGCTGTTTCATTACTAGATAATACACACACCTGAGATCGTCTAACGTTTTAATTACTACTACTACATGGTTTGAATATATATATATTTTGATAACATATTTAAACCATTGTTATGAATATACACCTTGTTAGTTTTAAATATTTTGGGTTGATTGGTGAACATAAACAATCACAAAACATTCTCTCTTTGTCAAAATTCCACACTTAGAATTTCCAAGAAACGTGCAAGTTATGATAGCAGATTTGATGAACTAATGCGCATATACTTTGCTAGTAATAGTGTCTTTCAAAACAGCTACTAAATGAAGTTTAGTAAAGACTAATGAAATGTTCACAGGTTCGGTCGATTGGACGGACCCTGTATTGGAGAAGGAGTGATGTCTATAATTCCATGGTTACTACGTATATCTACACAAAATGTAGAAAGCTTTTAGTAAAATCTGGTGTGTTATAAAAGTATTCGTACCAAAACTACGTAACTGACAATGTCATTCTGATTCGAACAAGTTTCACTGCAACATTATGTTTGTATAGTTTACATTTGTATAACTTACCAAAACTACGTAACTGACAATGTCATTCTGACTCGGACAAGTTTGACTGCAACATTATGTTTGTATAACTTCTAGAACCTCAGAAATACATATCCACAGTTTTGTGTATCCCCGTTAGTGTATATGGTACTTCCTCTCCTCTACCATGAACTGTTGATAAATCAGCAGTTTAGGGTAAAATGAAAATTTTTGATATCTCCGACATCAAGTACATAATACCATGTTGACTGGCACTCTGTAAAAGGTCATGCCATGCACACTTTGATCTCCACCCATGCATGTAGGGTTAACAGACTGTTTGTGTAAAATTAACACGTTAGGGTTACCCTTGAACTGCAGATTTAAACTCCCATATTTCAATAAATAGAAGATTGTCAGTTATATCTTACAGGTGGCAGTGTTTTATCAGAAAATAAGAATTAAACATGCAATCAGCTTAGACTTTTGGGTCTTGACATTTTGGTTTTACTTAAAATTGTACAGAGTAATAGCTTGAAATAGATCTTATTGTAGATACCTAGAAAAGGAAATAAAAAACTGTCTTGAGTGGCATAAAAATACAGCTAGTTGTTTACAACACAGATAACATTTGACTTGTTAGCGTGAAATGTCTGTTGGTAAAATTACCAAATTTTAAATCACAGCACACTGATGGCCCGTTACTAAGATAGACATATATTTCAAAAAATAAAGAATGCATATTACAACAGAACTAAACTTTAGCTTTCCTTTCCAGTACTTAATACTTGTAATCAACTAACAGGTTATGTTTCAACACATCTTCTGAACAGATGAAACCAACAGTTAATCCTAAAGCTTGTAGTTTAAAACTACCATTGTTAACGGCACATCAACCAATCTCTGATTATGCTACTGATGGATAAGTCATGACAATGTCCAGTGGCGGATCTAGAATTTTACAAATAAGGGGTCACCAACTATCTAAATAAGGGCTGTGGGTGTGGTGAAGGGGGTGGGAAAAAAAGAGTCCTTACAGGAGCAAAGACCAGTAGCATTTCAGCACTGGAAACATGAAACTTTTCATGTTTTATTTTAACATTACAGCTGACAAGCGTAATTCAAGAATCAATCACCTTGCCACAAAAGGACCCCGTGTAAGTTTGCCTATTATATTACTAAGTGTGATAATACACTGAGACGTTGAGTTTAATATGATAAGCATAACAGGAAATTTTTTAATCTGTCACTAAAGCAAAACTTTAAATTATTTCAGCCAGAGGCACTGCTAGGTACTTAAAAGATTTGTGGATCAGGCAAGGGAATTTTCAACGTTTTAGTAAAACATCAATCATGACTCAATATTCACAGGCCCCATGTGCGAGTGTCTAGCAATGCCTCTTATTTCAGCTATAAACTTTGATGTATAATTTCACATTTTACTAAGAGACTTTGAAAATAATAATTAATCCAATATTCTATTTTCTTTAAAAACAACTGTCAGATTTAGGGTTAGAGAAACACAAGTTCTAGTAGTCAGATACGATATGCAGTCTAATATCTAAGGCTGGTACATTTGAATTATAATGCCCTAATAAAAAATAATCTTAATATACAAACACTAGATCACATCCCTGGATGAAAATTCACTAATTACTGAAAAAAAAAAAGGATATTCTTTACAAGTTACTACAATATCGGAAAAGTAAACTGAAAGATGGACTTTTACCATTTCAATGTAAGATAATTCCATATATATTTATTCTCTATTGTTTATATATTTCTTAATTTAAACTTTTGAAAAATCATCTATGTTCAAGTAAATTATTTACTTCCCCGAGGTCGGTGTGAGTCTGATCTTCGACGATGTACGTTATCTTGTACTTGAGACGAACATTTTCCTGGAAAACAGGTAAAGAAATCCCCAACACATCAACTAGTGTGCCAAAATTTGCTCTGAGAAGAACATTTAAAGATTGAATAAAAAAACACATTAACTTTATTGCTATGGGCTTGGCCAAGTTCATGACCTTTAAAGTTTCCATATTATAACATCTGTTTTGTGTATCCTCATGAAATTTCGCAAGCTTTCAGTAATCAATAAGAGTAATTTGTAGAGAAAACTCAGAATTTTTAACAAAGTATTTTCACTAAAACTTTTCCCATGAATATATGGAGTCACACTGTTGACTGGTCCAGTAAGTGATTTTCATGTTAAGATTAAAAATACTTTTCTTCATCTAAAAAATCTCAAATTTTATTTGCATAATCTCTAAAAGCCCCTAAGTACATTTCAAACTTTTTTTCTGTAAAATTTTATATATTTTATCTGTTATTTTCTCTACTCTAACTCTATACAAGGTTGATTAATTTAATCGAACCTCATAACCACCTAAAAATAAAAATCTAAATAAATCTTACCCTTTTTTCTTTCTAGAAAGACTTCAAATTGTAATATGAAACTAAATTTGTTTATTCTAAATAGCTTTAAAATCATAACAGTATACATCTATCAATCTGTACACTACTAAAACTGAGATTGTTTGTTTGTCTGTAATTAAATACAGCAAAAAGGGTGCACAATATGAAAATAGAAATATGAATAGAATATGTGAAATGAGAATAGAAACAGAATAAAACAAGTTTTGTTAAAATCGGGCCATGGGTTACGAGTTAGCACAGTTTTTCGGGTCACTTTTATGAAAATTTCAAGCATTTTACACCACACTACTGTTCGCGCTCGTTAGGAAACTTCTTTATTCAGATCTATTTCCCTGTCAATGTTCCCATTTTCATTAAAAGGCTTAAG
>NW_013676314.1:17798-19653 GCF_000517525.1 Limulus polyphemus
CATTTTACATCACACTACTGTTCGCACTCTTTACGAAACTTCTTTGTTCAGATCTATTTCCCTGTCAATGTTCCCATTTTCATTAAAAGGCTTAAGATGACAAAAACAAGATCTTGAAGAATTTCTCAATAATGTGCCTTGGTTATGGTAGGTAAGGAAATGAGAAAATTTTCTCTGTCAAATTCTTTATAACCTCTGAATAGTGGGTGACCCAACAGGTCAAGGGTGGTCTAGTTTAAATTAAATTTATTGCCCTTTGAACCGTGTCTAAATAATATTCCCATCACATAAGTTGTAAATCACATTGAATTACATAATGATTGGACTATTCGTGAGCGTACTTTGTGAAAATTTTCTATTATTATTCTTATTTTACCTAATCCAACCTAAAAAGTTTCTAATTTTAGTTACTTTTATAATAATAAATAATGAATATTCGTGAAAAAAAACAAGAAATAAAGTACTTACCTGGGTATTCTTTTTTTTTTTGCTATTGACTTTCGATGACACTTAACCCTACTTTTTCATACTAATGATACTACTTCACTAAACAATTTTTTATTTAATTATATAATGTACCAAAGAACACAGAATAATAACATGCAAAAGGCAGATAACATGCCATAACTATCAAAATTTTTCTTATTTTTCAACTATGCGGTAAGAGCCACCAAAATTCAACTAAGCTCGTTGACGTGTTTCCTGTGGGAATAAAGTTTGAACTGGAAGCAAAATAGAAACAACCCTATGGTTTCTGCATTCACCTCGGATGTAATGAGTGTAAAGAACAGAAATAAATGTGATATGAATGCTGAAACCCTCTGGTTATTTCTGTTCTTTACACTCATTACATGTGATATGAATGCTGAAACCCTCTGGTTATTTCTATTCTTTTCACTCATTACATTCGAGGTGAATGCTGAAACCCTAGGGCTCACTACAAGTGATATGAATGCTGAAACCCTCTGGTTATTTCTGTTCTTTACACTCATTACGAAACCCTCTGGTTATTTCTGTTCTTTACAAGCATTCATATCACATGTAATGAGTGTAAAGAACAGAAATAACCAGAGGGTTTCAGCATTCATATCACATGTAATGAGTGTAAAGAACAGAAATAACCAGAAGGTTTCAGCATTCATCTCACTTGTAGTGAGAGTAACTTACTTTGTTAGGGTTTGCCAGCAACATGACTTGAGTAATGGCTGCTGGGGGAAGAATAGGGGTTATAAGGTGGTAGATCTGTAGCAGAAGGTGGCTGTAGCTTGATTTTCATCACCTGAAACAATCATTTAAACAAATCTTCAGTTACAAAAATATATATATATTTATATATATATAAGGTAGTTCTTAAAATATAACAAGTCAGTCAGCCCAGAATAGCAGCTGAGCCAGTCCAGGTAGAAAACTTGCTCTATCCAGTACATCCCAAGCACGACATGGTAGTTAAATAATATATATATAAGGTAGTTCTTAAAATATAACAAGTCAGTCAGCCCAGAATAGCAGCTGAGCCAGTCCATGTAGAAAACTTGCTCTATCCAGTACATCCCAAGCACTACATGGTAGTTAAAATATATATATATATATATATAAGGTAGTTCTTAAAATATAACAAGTCAGTCAGCCCAGAATAGCAGCTGAGCCAGTCCAGATAGAAAACTTGCTCTATCCAGTACATCCCAAGCACTACATGGTAGTTAAAATATATATATATATATATATAAGGTAGTTCTTAAAATATAACAAGTCAGTCAGCCCAGAATAGCAGCTGAGCCAGTCCAGGTAGAAAACTTGCTCTATCCAGTACATCCCAAGCACTACATGGTAGTTAAAATATATATATATATATATA
>NW_013676315.1:0-1617 GCF_000517525.1 Limulus polyphemus
CCTACTAGTAAGTACTAGAGCATTCGACAAAGTACATGATAGTTCTAGAAACGGTGCGTCACGGCGGTCATGTGACTGCTGACGCAACAGTATATAAGACCGACGAGAAGCGACGGCATGGATATAGATAGATAGCAGACACAGAGATTGAAGATATAGACTGACTATTGAGTCAAGCGCGGTAGTAAGTAATGTTCGTGAATCGTTCGTTGTGAATTATAGCGTGTGTTAAGTTAAAGTGACTGTGGAAATTAAGTGTATTGCAAAGTTGAATTGAGAAAGAATAAACTAGTTTTATTTAAGAAAAGGCTTGTATCACTAAAGTTTCTTGGAAAGAATTTCTACGAAAAATTAACAAACGAACACAGACGTAACAATATTTTTAAGAATAATATATCTAAGTAGTATCTCAGCAGACTCCATAGGTAGACGTTCGATTTCTAATAAACTTCATTTACTTTTAATATGAATTATCTCTCAGTATGTCTTAAGAAATATAGACTACTTATGAGTAGAAAGAGATTACCAATTAACCTTTTTCTCAACGGTGATTTATAACTGAAGTTCCATGATAAAGTTTATTTGACATTAAGCGTAATTGGTGCTTACTGAAATATATTGCTTGAAATTATATGATTTGAACCTTTCTACATGTTCAGGTGAGAGAATAATTGTATAACTTCTGGTCCAAACAAGTTACCTAAATAGATCAGAACTGAAAATGAACCAGCAATAATTATAGCTAATTTAATATACCTGTTACGACAGTGGAAGTCACGTGATTCTGGTAACACGTGATGCATTTCTCGAATAATCATGGATGACCGGAGAGGCCCGAGTGTATTCGAGACGCACCCTTCATTAGTATATAAATCTGGCAGAGAAATCCTGCAGGATTGAATGAAGAGAGTTCCGGGTAATTTACGATTCTGTTTCGAGTTAGTGTGTGTTGAGTTATCAAGATTGTGAATCGCTGTGATTTATAGCATGTATTTTAAAATAAGTTAAGTTTAAAGTGAAAAGAAACATACTGATTGTGAAATTACTGTGTGCTAAAAGTTTGTATCGAGGAAGAATAAACTGGTTTAACCAAGAAAGGACTTGTGTCGCCGAAGTTTCTTGGAAAGAATTTCTACCGGAAATTGACAAAGAAGCAGATACTCAATACACCGTTTTTACTGTTACATCTCTGTGTTCGTTTGTTAATCTCCCATATAATTTCTATCGAAGAAACTTCAGCGATAGAAATCTTTTCTTAAATAAAACTAGTTTATTCTTGCTCAATTCAACTTTGCAATACACTTGATTTCCACAGTCACTTTAACTTAAACACATGCTATAATTCACAACAACGATTCACGTGCTTTAGTTACTACCACGCTTGACCTAATTGTCAGTCTCTGTCTCTGCCTGTCTGCAATAATCTATATCGTCACTTCATTTGCCGGCTTATATGTACAAAAATAGAGGGTGCGTAGAGAAGACTAGAATTCCAGGAACAGACATGATCCTTCTAGAATCTCATGATGTGTTACTAGCGTCACGTGACTTATGCTGTCGTAACAATGCCCCTTCCTTAGTATTGTTCGTCCCGAACAATAGCCACTTAAATTAAAC
>NW_013676315.1:1775-2748 GCF_000517525.1 Limulus polyphemus
GACTTATGCTGTCGTAACAATGCCCCTTCCTTAGTATTGTTCGTCCCGAACAATAGCCACTTAAATTAAACCAATAGATAATTAACAATAACTTAATGAAACGTACAGGATTTACAAACACACAATTAAAATTCAACAAAGTCTCTTAATTTTATGGGACGTATCTTCTTCTGTACTGATCTCCATCTCGTTGGCTTCACGTGGGGTTCATCTGCTCCATCTGGAAATGTCCTATTATCGGTAACAGTCACATCAGTGGTAGTAACTTCATTAAAGGCTTCACAATTTTCCTTCTCAAAACTGGGTAGAGTTTCTTTTTTGACAGTGGCTTTTTCAGGTGGCACATCTTCAGCAGCATCATTTTTTCCATTGTTAACTTCGTTCCAACTGAAATGTCTAGGACCATGATAATGCCAAAGCCTGTTGTCATGCACCACCTTTGGCTTACCTTGCCACCCACATTTTATTTGGAAAATCAGGTCTGAGAGACGATCCACTATGTCCACTTAGGAGACTTAATTTTGATATTCCTGGGATTATACAACCATACCTTGTCTCCTGGTACAAAACTGACTTCAGTAGACTTCTTATCATAACATAACTTCATCGAATCAGCAGACGTTTTCAAGTTTGAACGCACTTGATGGTGAATATTATCTATCCTTTCAGATAACACTTTCACGAACTCTGACACACTTTCAGGCTACTCTTGATAAGGTGGGTGTCTTGTTAACAGATCCACTGGCAACCGAAGTTCCCGACCAAACATTAACTTTGTATCCAGTGGCTTCATGCTCTGCTGTCCTATAGGCCATCAACAGTGGAGGGAGTAAGACATCCCAGTCATCTTGGCGACTATTACAAAACTTCGCCAATTCCTGTCCCAGTGTCCAATTTTACTTTTCTACCATCCCATCAAACTGGGGGTGAAGTGGCGTTCTCCTGGTCTTTCGTATGCCAAACAACTTGCAGC
>NW_013676315.1:2769-4446 GCF_000517525.1 Limulus polyphemus
GAAATAATCCATCACCACACAAATGTACCTGTTTCCAGCACGAGGTTTGGGCAAAGGACCAGCAATGTCAACGGCTACTCTATCCATTGGTGCAACAACTTGATATAACTTCATTGGAGCACATCCTTTATACTTGGGTCCCCTTTTAGCACAACATGTACTGCATGTCCTGCACCATTCTTCAACATCTTGCCTCATACCTATCCAGTAAAATCTTTGTCGTAGATGACTCAATGTCTTCTTAAATCCGAGGTGTCCTCCTGTTAAAGTATCATGAAATTGTCGCAGGACAACTTCCCGTAACTTTCTCGGTATAACCATGTGCCAGGTCGTCACTTTCCCATCTGCAGTTTCCCATCTCTGGAGAAGAATACCATCTTCAAATTTCAACTGGTCCCATTGTGCCCAATAATTCTTTGTCACAGGGCTTAAGCTAGACACCTTCTCCCAAGCTGGGCGCAAAACACTTGCTTGTAGAAAATCAATTATTGTCT
Organism: Limulus polyphemus; assembly: GCF_000517525.1. NCBI lineage: Eukaryota > Metazoa > Arthropoda > Merostomata > Xiphosura > Limulidae > Limulus > Limulus polyphemus. Next base: position 3,264 of record NW_013676315.1, read on the forward strand.
TCAAATCTTGGTCTTTCTCCTGTTCTGCTTTAATATCTATACTTGGTTCCACTTCACCATCATCAACTCCTTCAGTCACTTTGACTTCAGCTTGATGGCACCTGGTTAGTTCAACCTCTATTTTAACACTTACGGAATTTGGCCTTTGTTGTTCCCAAATGCCATTTTATCAAACTTAATTAAACACTTCCTCAATAGTAAGTAGTCCAACCCTAATATGTATTGGTCTTCAATGTCAGCCAAGTATACTTTGTATCTGTCGTTCATGCCCATGAGGTCAATAGTTACCCACACTGGTCCCCACAACATTGTATAATGTCCTGTTACACCACAGAGCTTCTGTACAGTTTCTGGTACTCCTTTGTGATCCAGCACCTTGATAATCACAAGAGTTTGCTGAGATGCAGAATCTATGACAAAGTTGCACCTTTGGCCATTCAGTTTCCCTGTCAAGTAGACACTATGTATGCTTGCCATTTTACACCTAGCTGTTGGAACTTTCACGATGGGGGTTGGGGCATCCCTCAACACCAACCATTATTGGTTTCCCCGAGGCTGACTTATTGGTAGCATTCTTCTTACACTGGCTTCTCATATGTTCTTGCTCTCCACAGTTTCAACGACCTTTCTGGGTAGCAAACTTTCCTGCCATGGCATGTTCCCTGTGTTGAACTTGCCAGCATTGAGCTCTCTTGTGCCCGGGTTTATTACAGTGCCAGCAAAGTCCCTCAAACTTGGTATCTTTGTGCTAGATATAACGTAGGATTCGAATTCAAGAGCTTTGGCCATTGCATCCTGCATAGTAGAGGGATGTGCTTGCTTTTCTTGTATCTTCAGTTGTGGACTGTCCAAGGCACCTACAAACTGATCCCTCAGCAACATCTTGAGGAGATCGGTTGGCGCAGTTGGGTAGGCCTAGTGTGCCATACTTTCCAAATCCTGTGCCAGCTCTTGCAGCTCTTTAGCACGAACTGTCGACCTAAACCTAGCCCTGTAGACTTTAGACTGATTTTGGGTTCCGTACCTGAGTTCTAGAGCCGCTACCAGTGCTCTATAGTTGTGTCTATCGTCTGCTGACAACTGTCCAAGTATTTCCATTGGTTGTCCCTTCAAGCGCATTGCCAGGTACACTGCTTTCTACTCCTCTATTCATCCATTTATTCTGCCAGTACCTATATATTGT
>NW_013676315.1:5135-16780 GCF_000517525.1 Limulus polyphemus
GTTCTTCTTGTTTATTTTCTCGTTCTTCTTGTTTCTTTTTTCCTCCAACAGTTGCTGTAATCTCTCTTCTGTGTTCTTTTCTTTTTCCTCCAACAACTGCTGTAATCTCTCTGCTTGTTTCTTTTCTCGTTCTTCTTGTTTATTTTCTCGTTCTTCTTGTTTCTTTTTTCCTCCAACAGTTGCTGTAATCTCTCTTCTGTGTTTCTTTCTTTTTCCTCCAACAACTGCTGTAATCTCTCTTCTTGTTTATTTTCTTTTCTTTTACTCCAACAGCTGCTGTAATCTCTCTTCGTGTTTCTTTACTTTTCCTCCAACAGCTGCTGTAATCTCTCTTCTTGTTTCTTTTCTTTTCCTCCAACAACTGCTGTAATTTCTCTTCTTGTTTCTTTTCTCGTTATTCTTATTTCTTTTTTCCTCCAACAACTGCTGTAATCTCTCTTCTTGTTTCTTTTCTCGTTTTCTTGTTTATTTTCTCGTTCTTCTTGTTTCTTTTGCTGCTCTTGTATTGCTGCCATAAAATCTGCTAAGTTGTAGTTTGATTTGCCACTTCTCGTTTCCATTTTTTTTAGTTCCAATCTCTGACACCAATTTTTTACGTCTCTGTGTTCGCTTGTTAATTTCCCGTATAATTTCTTTCCGAGAAACTTCAGCGATACAAGTCTTTTCTTAAATAAAACTAGTTTATTCTTTCTTAATTCAACTTTGCAATATACTTGATTTCCACAAGACACTTTAACTTAAACACACGCTATAATTCACAACGAACGATTCATGCACTTTCTCACTACCGCGCTTTACTCAATTGTCCGTCTCTATCTCTGCCTGTCTGCAATTATCTATATCGTCACTTCATTTGCCGGCTTATATATACAAAAATAGAGGGCGCGTAGAGAAGACTAGAGTTGCCAGGAGCAGACATGATCCTTCTAGAATCTCATGACGTGTTACTAGCGTCACGTGACTTCCGCTATCGTAACATTATTTATAAGGAAATATTCTGGTTACGATTACAGAAGAAACTTTGTACGATCAAACTAAAACCAACGTATCGTAATGCAAAACTGAATGAATAATGTTGACTTCGTTCCTGTGATAATTCACCAGATATTATTTTATAGAGTGCTGATAAGTTGTTCGCCAACCATTATTTAACGATTAGTCTATCAAAGTTATATTCAGTACTTCTTCACTACTTTAAACCAAAAAGAAGTTAAGAATCATATAGGAAACTTAGATGCAAATGATATAATAATTTTAGAACAGAAATATTATGAATATGTATAAACATAACATTCATTATGTATAAGTTGTAGCTCTTAATTGTAGTTTTTATTCAATCACTCACGCCAAACAATAATTATGAATCTAACAGGGTACAACTTATTCCAAAGTCTGAACAAAAAAATATATAACCTAAGGAAGACTCGACCTTTTTTGTTGCGACAGTTAAAACTGAAAATTTTTATGAATGCTCTTATTCAGTTAAGGCAACTGAGTTACTGTGCCCGCCATAGACAGGTGGTTAGGGAGCTCTATTCGCAATCTACGGGTCGCGGGTTCGAATCCATTATTCGTTGGGAAAAGAGTAGCCCAAAAGTTGGCGGTGGGTGACGATGACTAACTGCGTTCCCTCTAGTCGTACACTGCTAAGTTAGGAATGGCTAGCGTAGATATCCCTCGTGCAGTTTTGCGCGAAATTCAAAACGAACAAATATATTCGGTTTTCCAGACAACAGCACAAAATGAAAAAATACAACAGGCTTTACTATTCCTCATGTTTATTCTGTAGAATGAAAAAAAATCAAATGAGTAAATGTGTTTAAAAATGAGAAATAGATCACACTGTATATTTGTGTTAAACTTAATTTTTATATAACGAAACGCATAAAAATGTTCTTATTGATTTTGATTATAAGAAAAGTCAGTAGGTAGCAGCACAATAGCAATTGATAAAAATATAATAGTTAAAACTAATTTCATTCAATGCAATGAGAAGTGTAAGCAAAATATAAAACAGTACATTTAGCCGTCATAATAATTATTTTGATAGCTTTATCTTAATCTAAGTTCATGTTTAATAATTCTACACCCAGTAATTACAAAATTTGGTCATTTGGTTTGGAGAGACAACTGTTTACTTACACTTGAGATGATTGGTACATGAAACAACTAGGTAGCTTAATGGCTAGCATGCTAGGTTGCAGATCGAAAATTCCAACGTTTCGAGCCTCATATAAAAAATATATTGTTTATACAGATAGTTATCAGAAAGAAAAAAAGAAGTATAATGGCAAAAATATAAGCAAAGTAATGTAAACTATCCCATAATTATCATTAAACCCCACTCTCTGAGATTCTGAGAAGGATAGCAGTGAAATAATTGATTATTTATTGGGTGGCTGAGGAATTATATTTCGGAATCCTGATGTCTAGCTTAAACAGTACTTTCACAAAACATCTTAGGAAACCGACACGTTTTTCATCGACGAACATGCAAATCGCTAACTATTGAAATATAATCTAGAATCATCTTATATTTCCCAGAAGGGATCTGAGAATTCAGCAGCCGTTGTATGGGTGAATCCAACTTTTGCGTAAGAATGAGATATATTTCTAACTTATGTCATGATCTGATTGTTAAAGACAATCCGAAAAATAATTGAATTTAACTTTATCTTTTAGCTCGAATTAACTGTAATCACTTAAATTCAATTTTAACTTAACATTTATCTCTAATGTATCTAATTCATTTTGAAATTTACTAATGTTTTCCATTTGTACTTCTTGCCACTGTTGTTGACTTTCCTGTAGTTGCTGCTGACTTTCCCACAAGTGTTGGAGACTTTCTTCCTGTTTCTTTTCTTGATCCAGTTGCCACTGCTGTAGTCTCTCTTCTTGTTTATTTTATTTCTATTTTAACAACTGCTGTAACCTTTCTTCTTGTTTCTTTTCTCGTTCTTCTTGTTTCTTTTCTTTTTCCTCCAACAACTGCTGTAATCTCCTTTCTTGTTTATTTTGCTGTTCAAGCTGCCACTGTTGCAAGTTTGATTTGCCACTTCTCGTTTCCATCTTGCATCGAGACTAAAATATTTTTGCCAACAGTACATTGCAGTCAGTCTCATTTGCTCAAGGACAAGCGCAATATAATCTTACTTATTGAAATAACATATGAAATGACAAAGGACAGTTGTAAACGGCCCACTAGAAAGCTTTATTACATATACGCTCTGTTCCGAAAGATTGGGTTGACTTCACATTTTATATTTATTCATCACTATTTTTAGGAAGATTACCGTCGAATTATTTTAACAAGCATCTACTAGTACATTAATATTCATAGAGATTATTCGTAGAGATAAGCTTACAAGATTGTTCACACAGGTGTTAATCTACATTATTCACAGATAAAAAGTTAAGATTCACAATAGGATACATTTTGCCTATCATTTCTAACAACATGAATTTAGCTTAATATTTATATCGGAATAAATTTCCTCATCTGCCATAATGACAAATGTTTTTTAAAAAGGATTCCTAAACTTTCAGTGATTCAGACTTTCATGACTTTCCCAAGGCTTTCCATAGCTCTCAAAACTGATTTTCCAGACCACACATAACATGAAATAAATAATATAATCCGCATTAACTGTCTATTCTGTTTATATTATGCGGACCCACAAGTAGAGGAAAAGAAGTAAATCATCCAAAGGCTAATTGCAACATAACACATCTTAATTAAATTGTATTATGTGAAACAGAATGATAGGACATACATTAACGATTCTTTGACTTTTCTACCATCTTTGCAATTTTCTCATGTCAAAGACTTTTGTTTTGCCGTTTTTCTGAAACTATTTGATTTTGCCAAATCAGTCATACTGTCTTGTTTTTTGGCCATGCCAGCAAGATCATCAGCATCCTCAATTAAGGAAGTTATATCTTTTTCAAATCTTTGGCATTTAGTATTAAGTTTTGCAATATCATTAAGGATAAGTTTCATTTCCCGTGTCTTTTCATTCTGTTCAGCTGTCTCCCTCTCTTGATCGAGGTATTGGTTATACTTTTGTCTACCACTTTGAGCGGCAGTAAGCAGTTCCTTCGACAAAGGAACTTCCAGAATACCTACAACTGACTGCACCTAATAATAGATTAAGCACTGACCAACAAGGGAGATATCCTTTATGTTTTGAAGCATTAATCCTTCATTCACAGCAAAGCCACTATCATCAGTTGATTGACCATGAGAAAATATCATATATTCTGGCAATTCTGCAGGTCCTTCCTCATTCACATTCATTTTTTCTAGCAGCGCTCATAGCATGAGGTTCATGGTCATCATCTATTGTTTCAGCTCTTGAATGCTGGTCAGGATGAGCGATTAAATTGCTTTATTGCGAAAGTAATTTTATTAAAGCAGGACTGCTAATCAATGATAGATTGAGACTAATGATAACATTATTTATAACAGTGTATAACATACCTTTTGAAAAACTAACAAAAAATACAATCTCACAAAAGAGGACTATCTACTAGGGAGAGAGTATATGGGGTCATATATACCCCTGTCAGGGTCATATGAACGATTGAAAACACCATGTGTCCTATTTAAATATTATAGGTGGCAATTACAAGGTGTGCTTCATTCCAGGGTGGCAGACTAGTGGCAAGCCAGTTTCGCGCCAACGTTAAAAACAGTGCTTGGCCCAACGTTATTCCAACATTGGCAAATCGACGGAAAAGTCAATGGCTGAAATGTTGGGCAATATCCGCTAGGCCAACATTACCACAACATATGTTAGCCGTTACAGCTTTGTCAACTGACTGCCAACGTTGACATAAGGTATGCATGTTATGTGGGAACAAATTGTTGTTGCTTTTTCATTTCTCATCTATATGTTGGCTTATGAACATCTTGGGTATTCTAACAAATTGTTTTATTAATTCTCATCCATAGTTTGGCTTATCAACATTATTTCTGTACTAACAAACTATTTTATTAATTCTCATGTAAAGGTTGGCTTAAGAACATTTTGTGTATCATAAAAACGTTTTTATTAGCTCACATCTGTAGGTTCGCTAATGTACAGCTTGTTCTCTTAATAAACGGATGTATTAATGCTAATGGTAGGTTGGCTTATGTACATTTTCTGTGTCCTAATAAACTGTTTTATTGAGTTTCATCTATAGGTTGGCTTACTAACATTTGGTGGGTCCTAACAAACTAGAGTAATAGTTCTCATTTTTAGGTTAGTTTATAAACAAATTTTAAGTCCTAACAAAATGATGTATTAATTTTAATTGTAGATTTGTCTAAGCATTTTGTGTATCCTGACAAACTGATGTATTATTTATCATCTGTAGATTGGCTTTCGAAAATCTTATTTCCTAACAAACCAGTGCATTACTTCTAATTTTTTGGTTGGCTTATGTACAATGTTTGGTTCCTAACAAACTGTATTGATTTTAATCGTAGGATGGCTTATGCAGATTTTCTGTGTTCTAACAAGCTGTTTCCGATAAGGTACTCTCCCTCATCTCACAATATTAGCTTTTCTCGTTTTGTGCTGCCTTCTAAAAGCGAAATTTTTCAGAAAGGCATGCCACAAGCCTTCATCTTTCCTCTGTTGGAATCCACTGTTCCAACACGCCTGTTATGCAAATCATCATGCTTCACCTCTCCACCAATACTCCCTCTACGCGATACTACTGCACTATCACTTCTCGTTTGACAGCTGTCTGGTTCAGATGTTCTTTTTTGCCTTTTTCAGGTATTTTGAAGTGGTTTAGATTGTTCATTCTTCATATTTTTCTTATGTTTATTTACAACATTTTACAGTTGTGGAATTAATATTTTAATAAAGCATTACTTCCTTGTGTTTCCCTCTTATGAATTCCCAAGTTACAGTCACCACTTCGGGTACTTCGTCAGTGTCTGATGCCGTATTCTCAACCACAGGCGCTGGCGTCCTGTCGAGGGATATATAGTCGCTCATTCGTCAGGAGATTGAGCGGTATATCTTTCGTCTACTTCTCCCCACTTCCTTCTGAGCCTTTCAGGGCCAGGCCAGGCTGAAGAGGATTTTGATCGTTTGTTCCCCCCTCCCGGAGTTTTCTGTGCTTTCCCGTTTACTACCTGATGATTCAATTCGTCTGTCATCGGATTTTCAGACTTTATCTCTCAGATATGTGATGTTTTGTCTCCTACACCTGTTTCCTATGATCCTAGACCTTCCCTCTTACATGAAACTTCCCGACCGTATTTAGTATTTCCCCTGATATTAGGGTTCATGCAGACCAATTTGCCTCTCAACTGGAGGAGGGCGTAAGTGTGCCTCGTCCCCCACGGACTTCGGATCAGTTTGCCCTTCCTTATCATCAGGTACACTTTACTTTTCTCGACCAACAGTTGTTGGGGTCAGTTCTACCTTTTGGGGGCGAACCCAGATTACCCTGTCCTAGTTAGCCTAGCCAAATAACATTGTCATACCATCTCACTCTCACAACCCTGTTAATGTACCTTTCTTCCCTTCACCTTCTGTTAGAGGCTTTTAACTGGAACCCTGAAAGGTCTTCTGCTGAAATCCTTACTTCTTGGCTTGTATGTTGTCTTCCACTCAAGTGCTTCAAATGGTTTGTTTATTGTTAGGACATCATAAGCCGTGACGTGGTTTTAGCGTGAACCCGTCTCCATGCTCTTTATCTGAGGGACCTCCATATGGCGCTGTTTTTGTGGCGTTATGTATTTGACTCGGTCCCTCAGTCTTTGGAGACGCGAGTGGCCTCTGGCCCATCAACATTCTATCCTTACTAACTTGGTAGCTTGTTTGTTGCAGTCAGGGCTAAGCACGGCACCGATTCCTGTCCCATCCTCCTGTGGTGCCATAGTTCGACGATGCACGATCCGCCAACAGCAGTACCAGTGACTATATGTATTGTTTGGGCCTAGTAACGGCTTGTTTCTTGAATTTCGTTCCTCTGTGGGGACCTTTTTCTCACTGATGTTTGGGTTCACAAGGTGCTCTCATAGGGATTTGTTATCTCCCTTCTCTTCATTCCTCCATTATCCAGTGTTCCTGTACCCTTCCCTTTTCCTCAACATCCCTTAACACATGCCAGCATCTGTCAGAGGTGGTTCAGGACGTCATCAAACAACAGGCTATCGAACCAACTCACCAGGTTCATGGGTTTTTACTCCCACCTGTTTGTGGTTCCCAAGAAGACTGGAGACAGGCATCTTGTCATCATCGATTTATCACATCTCAATTAGTATGTTCACACTCCTTGCTTTACCATAAAGAAATACATTTCACTTCTGTGGGTATTTTCTCCAGGTCTTTGGACGATTAAGGTGGACATTTGCAATGCTACCTGCACATTCCTGTGGTGGGGTTGTGTACTAGTTTCGTGCCTTACCTTTTGGCCTAGCCTCAGCACCATACGTGTTTTGTTGTGTGGTCTGCTCCTTTGCTCGACATATTCATGTTGTGGGGTTGTGCTTCATGTTTATATGGATGACTGGCTTCTTCTTGCTCATTCTGAACGGGAATCAGCCTGTCACACTCGTCAGCTGTTGGTCGAAGCTGCGTGGGTAGGCTGGTTGGTCAAATTGGAGAAGACTTTTCTTTGTCCTACCCAATACCTTATCCATTTGGGTGTTTTCTTCAACACCCATTTCAGTCGTGTCCAAACTTCTCTTCTTCTGCTCCATTCTATGGAATGGACCATTCAGAAATCCCTGTCTGTTTCCTCACTTACAACTCACAAGGTTTTATTGCTTTTGGGGATGTGGTCCTCCATGACCCTCTCATACTCCTGGGAAGGGCCCATATGGGGTTTCTTCAATGGGCCCTCCACAATGAATGGAACCTTGCCCAGGATCCCATGGATATTTCTATATCCATTTCCTCATACCTTGTAGACGATCTCCATTGGTGGTTGAAGAAGGCTCACATGTCGGTGGAGGTCCTGCTTCCTCCTCTACAGCCAGATTTAAACCTGTTCCCTTCCATCTGGACCTGCACTGGCACTCCATCCCACGCCATCCATCCTCTGTCTTCTTGCCTGAATTTTGTCAAGAACTTGGTGAGGAGTTCCAGTTTTCAGCCTGTCCCATTTACCCTTCTCCTTTTGCTGTATGGCAATGCAAATGGAGCATTTATTGCTCCTGGGTAGTGACTCGGGGTTCTGGGTTTCTCACTCAATGGTTGCCTGTATCTCCGAGTTTCTCATGGGGCTTTTTGAGAGAGGTTTTTTGGTCTCCTCGATTTTGGGGTTTTGGGTGGCATTATCTCATACATTCCATTTTTCCAGCTTCTGCAGATTCTTTGCTTTCCCTGTCCTTTCCATGTTGATCTGTTCCTCTCAGCTCCATTGGCCACTGAGATGTCACTCACTCCAGGACTGGGACATAAATGTGGTCCTTCATGCTCTCACTTTACCTCCATACGAACCTCTGTCTATGTGTTACCTGTTTCACCTCTTTTTGAAGGAATATTTCCTCCTCCTCCTGGCCTATGGGCATGAGAGGCAGGATATTTTCACCCTCGATGTTACCAGGACCTTGTACCTCTCCTCCTACCTTATCCTATGTACAGATCATGCTTTCCTTCCCAAGACCTCAGCAGCTCGATAAGGTAAGTCCTTTTTCCCCTATCTGCCCATCCTCTATATTTCATCTGTACTCTAATCCTGATCTAGAATGACTTCTCTGTCCTGTCCATGCTCTCCATTGTTATATTGCTTGCACAGTTTTCTTCTGGAGTCCTCGTTCTTGCCTTTTTATCTCTTGGCAACCTTCCTTTTCCCAGTTACCCTGACCAATTGGGTTTGATGTTTCATCCATTTGGCTTATTCCTCATTGTCTTCTTCCTAGCATGATCTCTTTTATGTTTCCTTACATCAAATCAGTCATTTTATCTTCTCCCTTGCTTCTAGTCTTTGTTGGCAATTGGAAGAGATTCTATGATTGGACATGAAGACAACTCTGCACACGTTCATCTCCCACAACCTACACCACATCCTTGTTTCTGCTTCTTAAGGATATTGCCTGCAGCCTGTGGCTATTCTACAGACTTTGGCATGACTAAGTCTTCACTAATACTTTCTTATCTTTCAGGGGCCCCTGCTTCAGCTTCACATTGGATCTCACTCTGTGGTGAATGGGGCATGATCAGGTATTCTGTCTGTACTCAGAATGGGTTCCACTTAAATGGCTATAACCATTCACAGACATCTTGATATCAAATCTGCACTGGAGGCCATGTTGACCCTTGAGATGGAGTGTTTCAAAAAATCACTAGTGTAAATTCCTCGTCATAATTGTGTCATAACATACCCATCCCAGACCATACCATTACTGCTCATTTCTGCCATGCTTAGATTGAATAAATCGGTGTCATCTGCTTTTCAAAATAGGGTTTTGTGATCACCCATTGCACTGTATCGGGTGTTGCAGTCCCTCCAGACTCTCCATCACACTCCCCCTTTCTTCCAGTGGAGCATGGGAGTCATTACCACTTACCAGTTCCAAGCTGCTGGGGTGGTTGACCATGGAGGCAACCTGCTGGATGGGTTACACAAAGATTACAATAACCATTCTGTTCAGAGTAGAGTGGTAGTTTTCTGCTGGTGTAGAGGAAGTTACAAGATCTTCCAAATGAGTAACTATTTCCCGGAGTTGAGACACCCAAATGCAGTTCACTCTTCCAATTGGGTGCCCTCCTACTACCCTCGTGCGGATGTTGATACCCAATGAGAGAGGTTTCGGAGTTCGAGTGAACCAATCACACAGGTTTTGGATTGTCCACCTTCCCCTCTCGACTTGTCTTCTGTGTTGTGGGTTGCAGAAGGTCTATGTGGCCTACTGTCTCTTCTGTACTGGGTTTTCTCTCGTTGGGTGACGAGGTTGTTACCGATCTGGGTCGTTTCGAGCTCGTTCCATGGTCATGGAGGTTGAGTGCATGTGATGGACTTCCCTTAAATTTCAGATGACACATTCTCTGATCTCTGACATTAGGCTACCTTTTAGGTCCTGGAGTAGAAGATTAGGTTCACATTTGACTCTGGGACTTGAGGTGAAGATGGTATGATTCTCATCCTACTCTTGCAAGGATGTCAGTACCCAGCGAGTGAGGTTTTGTATGTAGTTGATTTACCGAGTATGGTCCATCATGCCCTAGCCACTTTACACCATGGGATGCATCCTCACTTGCCCACTTCCATCATGGGATTGAGTGATTCTGATTTCTGTTTCAGATCACATTGCCAAACTATACTCTTTCACGTGGATGCACTCCCTTTAATGTTCTACCATGTGTGGTCTTCCTGATCATGTCGATGTTCATGGCAAAGAGATACCTTTCTCAGATGTTGTGCAGTACCCCTTCTCAGATCATCCGACTTCGTCTAATTTGGGGGTGTCCTCTGGGTGCCTCTGGTGGATATGCCTGAGCTTATATAGCATCGGTCCCTCCTATATTTTGATGTGGGATTCAAGCTAACTTTGTGAGCGGGAAGAGAGTGAGAGTACTTTATCAGAAGTTATAATTTTCCTAAATGAAAATGTATTTTCGATCTTCTGGTGCTCGCGTCATCTGCCAAACTTCGAAGTAATACTTCTGTAGTGGCTTGTAGAGGGAGTGACCTGCGTCACGTGATAGTAGTAGTGTTCTCTTCTTCTTGGAGAGGTGACGCATGATGATTTGCGTGACAGACGTGTTGGAACTGTGGATTCCAACAGAAGGAAGATGAAAGCTTGAAGCATGCATTACTGAAAAAGTTCGCATATAGAGGGCAGCACAAAACGAGAAGTGAGTGGAGGGAAGTACCTATCGGAAATACATTTTCATTTACGAAAATTGTAACTTTATTAACTCTGTTTTGTAGGATGGCTTATCTACAATTTGTGGGTCTTAACAAGCTGTTGTATCGATTTTAATTATCGGTTGGTTTATAAGCATTTTGGGTATTCTTAAGAATATGTCGTATTAATTCTCATTCTTAAGTTGGCTTATGGACAATATTTCGGTCCTAACAAGTTGTTTTGTAAATTCTCGTTTGTATGTTAGCTTTTGAACCTTTTGTAGGTTCTAACAAAGTATTTTATTAGTTCTCATCTGTAGTTTGGCTCATAAAGATTTTGTCCCAACAAATGATTTTATTAGTTCTCATCTGTAGTTTGGCGTGTGAATATTTAGTTTGTCCTAAAAAACTGTATAATTATTCATTATTTGAAGGTTGGCGTATGAACATTGTCTAAATCCTAAGAAACTGGTTTATTATTATTTCTCACCTCCAGGTAGACTTATGTACAATTTTGTACCTCACAAACTATTTTATTAGTTCTGTAAATTGGCCGATGAATCAAGAAACAAGTAAATGAGTTTCACTCTCTACATCAAGAAAGAAGTAAATGATTTTCACTCCCTGCATCAAGAAAAAAGTAAATGATTTTCACTCCCTACTTTAAGAAACAAGTTAATGATTTTCACTCTCTACATCAAGAAACAAGTAAATGATTTTCACTCCCTACTAGAAGAAACAAGTACATGATTTCCACTCTCTACATCAAGAAACAAGTAAATGATTTTCACTCTCTACATCAAGAAACAAGTAAATGATTTTCACTCCCTACAACAAAAAACAAG
>NW_013676316.1:0-2968 GCF_000517525.1 Limulus polyphemus
ATATCAGTCATCTTAAAATCAACAGGTAATATCTATAGTGAAACACCTTGTATATCAGTCATATTAAATTCAACTGTTAATATCTATTGTGAACACCTTGTATATCAATCATCTTAAATTCAACTGTTAATATCTAATGTGAACACCTTGTATAGATAGAGGTTCAAGCTATTCCAAAACCAGATCCTAAGGAATTTGATTCCCAGTCACAGATAAATTTTTTAACTCTAAAACTTAGTTATTAATACAAGTTATTATTTAAAATGTTACTTTATTAATAAATATTTGAGAATTAAGTACATAACTTAGTTAATGTATTTTGTTGTTAATTGGAGAAATCACCGTTGTATAGAGTAAATAATATTACTACTAAAACTCGATTACTTTGTGAATGAAGAACACAAGTTGAAGTTTCTAGTTTTATTCTCTTAGTGATGATTTCTTTACATACATTTGTGTAACAATAATCTATCAAAGGTATTGAAAAATAAAGAACGTTTCAGTATTGGTTATGACTCTTGACCACAAGTATGTATGTGTTCCTTAAACAGTAGCCACAGACCAGGACAAGTCAAAGAATTTGAAAGATGGGAGGTGGGGAGTCAAGCAATTATACAGAATTATTGCAAAACCCGGAAATATCTGGAAAAGTTATGCCTCTTTACTTTTTTTTTTATTGTAGAAGCAGTATACATAAGCAAACTATGCTGTCTATATATGCTAATTATTATTGTATTTTGACATATTCTTGTTCAGTCAGTCTGTTTATCTAATTTGTTACACGTGATGATAGATCAAATATTGTTTGATCTTGACAATAAATTATAGAATGTTGAATTTGTTTTGAACAATAATACTGCAGAAAAAGGTCTTCAAAGAAGGACGTTGTAATTATATTCAGTAGTTTTTTTAATGACAGAAGTCAAAGTGATGTTGATTTGGTAGAAATTGAGTCTTTTATAACATGTATCATATTAAGTAAAACATTATATTCCAAGGTTTTATCACGTTATTTACTACAAACAGTAGTTGTAATTTAATACTTGGTAAAAGGTATATCATTTAAAAAACAAGAATTTTGAGAGTGTTCCACATTTTCTTTTGTTTGTCTTAGTTTTTGTACAGTCACACTGACATTTGAAGAAGAATTAATTTCCTGGCAAAAAAATGTATAATTTAGTAATAACATAAAATACCATTGTCGCATGTAAAACAAGTTAGTATGTGCCGTTGTGAATGTTTCTTGAGTTGACTACTAGGTGTCACTTGTAAATTAATATAAAGTTTTATATTTTTATCATATGTAAGATATTCAACACTTAATTGTGCTTCAACTTCAGTGTTTGAATTAGTAATGTCTGAGAGTATAATTTTGTATACGGATATAAAGTAAGGAACTGGACCACAGCATGAGGATATCTGGTCAATCAAGATTGTACAAACAATGCACTTTCTCATAATGTCCAAGCACTATATTGTGGACATAATTTCATTTGTGTTACAATAGCCATTAAAATGAAACTTATAGTAATTTAAAATAATTTTTTTTTAGGTGGCCCTTTGGACTTGATGAATCGAAGAATGTTATGTGCCAGCTCACCAAAATTAGCAACAACCATAAGTCAGTTGTTGCAACAGATGACTCTAGAGCGTGATTGATTGTTTTTTGAACTTAAATTGTTTACAGTAAGCAGAATTAATATAAAAATAGGTACTTCTCTGTGCCAGCAATATTCACATAAGTTATTTGGAATTTATTCTTTTAGTTTGTAGTCTTTGTGTATTAAGTGAAGTTAAAATGAATTCTTAATAATAAATTATGTATGACATACAAATACCTGTAATGATTTAAAAGCAGAATCTTTGCACGTTACACCTGTCACATTGTTGTAGCTAGTTAACCTGTTACATTGTCGTAGGTAGTTAACCTGTTACATTGTCGTAGGTAGTTAACCTGTTACATTGTCGTAGGTAGTTAACCTGTTACATTGTTGTAGGTAGTTAATTAGGTATAAACTTCTGACAATAGAACTAAAAAATTAAACTACTGTTGCCCTCTAGATAATAATAAAGAAGTTGTTATTTCAGCCAGTGTTTCCCCGCTGTATAAGAACTTTATAGACAAAAGTCTGAATACCCCCCCCCCCCAATACAGCAAAATTTCTGAAAAATACAGACTTGTTAACATTGCTACTTTCCTGTTTAGAATCCTGAGTCATACATTGTAATTATGATCAAAATTAAAACTTTGAGACTGTTTTTAGGGTTATATTTCTGTTGTCCATTTTGTTTACTTGTTTTTAAACTAAGTATCATCATTATTTAAAAAATAATTAATAATTTAAATCTATTTTGTTTATAGTAGTATAGATTTGAATAACTCCACATACTGTGCTGTTAATATTAAATATTTATTGAAATACATTCCTGTTTTTTTAGATCTGTTGTTGTTAAAGATTAATTTTGTATTATGTTTGCCAGTTTACAGATATGTGAGGAAATTTTTCATCATTTTGGTTAAAGTTGTTTAATGAAATGGAATTGATTTTTGCTTGGGTTTAAATCTATGCAAGCCTACATACGTTTTTGTCCACTTAATTAAGTGGGTTAAGTTTTCAAATTTTATGTGAAAATACAAGAATAAGGATAAAATAAGGTTCTTTTCTTTGGTTTTATTCAGCTACAAGTAACAAGAAATTTTACTGGTTCCTCATCAATAAAATTCTCTCTTGCTAGAGTTGACCAATGTTTTTGGTATCTACTAGTAGAGGTAAAAAGGCTGCTTTTGTAATTTATCTTAATAAACCATAAAATCAATCATACCATAAGTTACTTAGTTTATTCGAAACACAACTGATGAATAAGGTTGGTAATTGACTTTGAATAAACTAAGTAACTGAAACCCAACTGATGAATAAGGTTGGTAATTGACTTTGAATAAACTAAGTAACTGAAACCCAACTGATGA
>NW_013676316.1:3968-7756 GCF_000517525.1 Limulus polyphemus
GAAACCCAACTGATGAATAAGGTTGGTAATTGACTTTGAATAAACTAAGTAACTGAAACCCAACTGATGAATAAGGTTGGTAATTGACTTTGAATAAACTAAGTAACTGAAACCCAACTGATGAATAAGGTTGGTAATTGACTTTGAATAAACTAAGTAACTGAAACCCAACTGATGAATAAGGTTGGTAATTGACTTTAGTTACTTAGTTTATTCAAAACACAACTGATGAATAGGGTTGGTAATTGACTTTTTTCTTTTACACTGATTAGAATGCTTAATAAAATTTTAAGAGTTAATTTTTCTGCACAGTTTAGTGACGTTCTATAACAGCAAACGAACGTTTAAGCCTGAATGTATTAGTTGTGTTTCACGTAGTGATACTTTTATTACTTAGAGTAATGTTCCATTTCTTATTTCCATGTAACATAAACATTATAGTATGACAAAGAAAATTTTGTTAGTGTTGCTTTTTACGATTATAAGTAAATCTTAAATAAAAGTATGAAAAGAAGTAATTAGAATCATGACATTTTTTGAAAACAATGAAAAAAAAATTTTTGGAGTGCATGAATTTCTTCAGAATGGGGTACCTTTAACTTAAGAAAAACTATCAAAATTGAAAACTGAATTTAATAAGTTTTCATAAAATGTATCTATTAACTTGTTATAAATTACTGTTTATTTTACGCGCTTTTGACATGTACACACACTTGAAGCAAATGTTTTATGCTTCATTGACTGATTTTCAAGAAATTGTCTATTATACATGTTGAAACGAAGGTGAGTGTTTCAGTAATTGTATATTCTAAAGTTTCGTAAAATTTGAAAATTATAGTTCGAATCCGCGATACTAGATGGCAAGCCGTTATTTTTAAGATTTTAAAGCTTATTTTTATTTGTTAACTAAAAGTGGCATTTTTTAAAATCTCAACCTTTAATAGCGCTGGAAAAAAAAACAAAATAATGGAATAACGTCGAGAGGGCATTTTTGGAGTACACAATTATTTGGTAGCAAATAATATTTACCGACATATATCTTTCTTTAATATTTACAGGAATATTTGATTACAAAATTTAAACGAATGAAAAATGATTATCGCCAGTTTTCAAGTCGTCATAAATGTAATTGCCTGCAGGTTTTTGAGTGGCTGAATCTGTAGTCATAAATGATATACAATAGGGTCTAATTTCAGCGTCATTTACTATTTAACATTATATAAAGCTGTTTTATTTATACATTATTTCATAAATATAATGTTAAGTGTTTTTATTATAGACAAGCGCCGTAAACATTGCAATGTTGATAGGATACGTGCATCTATTTAGTAAAATTCATCCGGCACTCACATTTTATATCATGCTCATTAGTTATCAAGAAACTCCCACTTACAACGCTAAAATCCGGTGTTTCATTCCCCGCGGTGGACACAATAGATAACCCAATGTGGCTTTGATAAAAATAAACATATCAGCCTTATGGTGGCTGTTGAAGTAGAAACTTCAGCTGAGTATATGTAGTATTGCAATAGGGGTGGCCTTTCTGTTCATTGCATTCTTCCATAAATAGTGCTAGTGCACTCTGACGTATACAAGACTTTTACGTGTTCTTCCCCACATACTGTGTATGTTGTTTTACAGAAATTTAAAATATTTTTGTTTTTGATGCAAGGACGTGGCGCCATCTATGAATGTAGTTAACTTTAACTTGTATCAAAGTTCATAAAGCCTCAGTAACAGAAATAATGGGGGTTGTAAGGGATGTAAACCCCCGTTAACATGCCCTTTATTCCAAACTGTCATCCCACAATGTTTGGTTGATATTGGCCCGGCGACCTAGGATTAGTTAGATAATAGACAGACAGATTTTTTTGTGCTTTATATGTATAACAGGACAGTACTAGATTTTTGCTTTTTAACAGGTACCCACTTGCGAAAAATTATGAAGTTTGAGACAGCTATTTGTGGGATAATACGTTTATTTCTGTACGATATTTCGTCTCTAACGGTAAGACATGATCATGCCTCACTATTAGAGACGAACCAAATATGACTAACGATGATACTTTCTGTATTTAGTTTCTCGACTTTCGAAAGTAAACGTTCTTGGTATAGAAATCTTTAAGATTAATTCTTAAATCACTTATAATAAATCCCCATCCCACCGAACATGCTCGCCTTTTTAGCCGTGGGGGCGTTATTATGTGACGAGTTGGCGGTTGGTGGTGATGACTAGCTGCCTTCCCTCTAGTCTTACACTGCTAAATTAGGGAAGGTTAGCGCAGATAGCCCTCGTGTTGCTTTGCGCGAAATTCAAAACAAACCACTTATAATAAAAAATAAATAAAAATAGAAGAGAGACTTTGAGAGAAGCTTAATTTTAGTACCATCTAGATAGTCCAAGTTATCTGAATATTTTAGGTTAAGTGTTGCTCGTCTAGTCAGTATACAATAAGCACGAACAAATTGACAATAAAACTCGACATATAAAACTAAGGATCTCATAATTTGTACGGAAAAATAATCTTTATTGACAACATTTTCAAATGTCTACATTCAAATCTCAAACTCGAGACCACGGTACTTTCACCAGGTTGAAAACTAAGTTTTATAATAAATATTAAAAGCATGGCGATACCAAAAAACATCTTTAATTACAGCCGTTTCAAAATTGTTTCGAATTCCGTCATCAGCATTAAAACCTCAAAAAAGTTAATTCACAATATTCTAACTACAAAAACAACATTAGCCATTGATCGAGTAGTTTTCGTATTCAATCGGAAGTTTAAAAAAAACCTATTTCAACGGTAATAATATAATAGAATGTACAATACAACGTGTGGCAAACACATTTAAAACGTTATAAAGAAAGGTGAGTATAAAAAACTCCATGTTTTTAGAATGATGATAATCAAATAAAAAACTAAAGATCCATACATACGCCCTCCCCCCAATTTGTACACTGCCTGAAAAAACTAGTAAGTTTATGAAAGTTGAGCCAGAACATAAAAGAAGAGCATTAGTCCTAGCTCTAAATCAACTAAAATTGTACGAGTCCTTAAAAGATAAACATTCCTTTAATAAAGAACTAATGATAGTCATAACTCTAGCCTCCAGTGGCACAGCGGTATGTCTGCGGATTTACAATACTAGAATCTGGGCTTAGATACCCGTGGTGGGCAGAGCACAGATAGCCCATTGTGTAGCTTTGTGCTTAATTACAAAGAAACAAAGTATATACATACACACACTTGTGGTAGCTATATTGGTAAAACTACATTGTCACTACAAATACGTTCACGTGAGCACATGGGAATTTCGGTTACGGTCTTGTATCCCATTGTACAGTAACAACCACCCCATACTTCTTAACAACTTTCGTTTTGAGTTTACTTACTGATTACCAGTATTATTTTATTAAAAGTTACAGATTGTACACTAAGAAAGGATATTTTTTGAATAGGTACGACGTTTCAATCACTTCTGCGATCATTCTCAAGTACACTAAGTTTTAACGGTAAAGAAGGTATTTAAATCAACATTCGTCAATTTATTTAAATTCCAGGAAACAAGAACAACTTAATGGCAATTTCCTCATCAAACCAAAAGCAGGTCCACTAAAAAACTTCCTAGTTTCGTTATCAAACCGAAAGCAGGTCCATTAAAAAACTTCCTAGTTTCGTTATCAAACCGAAAGCAGGTCCATTAAAAACCATCCTAGTTTCGTTATCAAACCGAAAGCAGGTCCATTAAAAAACTTCCTAGTTTCAGTTATCAAACCAAAAGCA
>NW_013676316.1:8754-12429 GCF_000517525.1 Limulus polyphemus
CATTAAAAAACTTCCTAGTTTCAGTTATCAAACCAAAAGCAGGTCCATTAAAAAACTTCCTAGTTTCAGTTATCAAACCAAAAGCAGGTCCATTAAAAACTTCCTAGTTTCAGTTATCAAACCAAAAGCAGGTCTATTAAAAAACTTCCTAGTTTCAGTTATCAAACCAAAAGCAGGTCCATTAGAAAACCATCCTAGTTTCGTTATCAAACCGAACTGAAACTAGGAAGTTTTTTAATGGACCTGCTTTTATCAAACCAAAAGCAGGTCCATTAAAAAACTTCCTAGTTTCAGTTATCAAACCAAAAGCAGGTCCATTAAAAAACCTTCCTAGATGAATTTAGTGAGAAAACTTCGAAAATACTAAACAATAAGAAGCCTAGGAAACAAAATTTTACATATGCAGAAATAAAAGCCCTAAAACGTCTTAGAAACAACGAAAACACTGTCATCTAAAGACCCGATAGGAAAGGCTTGCTTGTTTGTTTCTAATTAAGCACAAAGCTATCTATCTATCTATGCTCTGCCCACCACGGGTATCAAAATCCGGTTTCTAGCGTTGTAAGTCCTTAGACATAACGCTGTGCCACTAGGGGGCAATATGAAGTCTATCGTGAGGCTACCAACCAAACAGTATGATTCCTTAATAGTAAATATATTGAATGATTCGTCTAAGTTTACTCAGTCAAATACTGACCTTAACACAATATACAGCAAAAAATGAGCAAATTGCTCAAATCACAATTAAAAGAAAAACTATTACTTTTAAACTTTAAAATTTTTTGCAACAAATCAACCAAGATCAACAAACGTTTACTGTTTGCCAAAAGTCCATAAAAAAACGAATAACCTTATGTCTTCTTATAACTCTTTAAGGGCCCGGCATGACCAGGTGGTTATGGCGCTTAACTCGTAATCTGTGGGTGGCGGGTTCGAATCCCCGTCCCACCAAACGTGTTCGCCCTTTCAGCCGTGGGGGCATTATAATGTAACGGTCAATCCCACTATTTGTTGGTAAAAAGAGTAGCCCAAGAGTTGGCGTGCGTGGTGATGACTAGTTGCCTTCTCTCTAGTGTTTCACTGCTAAATTAGGAACGGCTAGCGCAGAGATAGCCCTCGTGTAGCTTTGTGCAAAATTCAAAACAAACAAACAATAACTCTTTAAATCACCACCTTGGTAACCTCATGTTTCACTTCAGATTTCCTAAAACACTTACATCGTTTAGACAAAAGTGTTATTATGTCTAGCTTTAATGTCTTAAACCACAAAAAGAGAATCTAATAGCCACATTTATTTGCTTTCAATACAGAGATTCATATTTCCTTCAGTTAAACAGACTTGCCATGGGAAGTCCTTTATCCGGTACTCTGGCCACTCTTTTCTTACATCATATAGAACAACATGCCACAGTTACTTCCTTATAGAAGCCTGTATTTTGGCTTGTATATTTAGATGACGTTTTTTTTTTGCAGTTTTACTTGTCAAGATAAACAAACAAAATTATATTACATTGTTACTGTTTAAATATGTTCCTTCTAAACTTCCGATTGAATACCAAAACTCAGGCTCAAAAGCTAATGTTGTTTTGTAGTTAGAATATTGTGAAGTAATTTTTAGAGGTTTTAACGATGATGATGGAAATTTTAAGCAATTCCGAAACGTCCTTTATTAAAATTGTTTATTTTAACTTTAAATATGAAAAAAATTGATATAGTTGGATGAAAACTTGAAGTTTTCGCAACTGTGCGAAGTTATGGATTGCTTGGAAAGTCTTGGATTGTTGTCCACACAACAGATGTTATAAATTATGTTTGGAAAACATAACGAAACTAAATTTACCGTGAAAGATGTATAAATATTTAAAAATTCAAATGTTTTATTCTGATGACATACAAGTTGTGTATTATTCACAGCAAATACCCTGATACAGCTTTTTCTCTCAATTCTGTTATTTTTGTTGTACCGTGCCACGTGTTAACGTTTCATCGTTTTTGGAGTTTGGTAGTAAAAGCTGACCGATGACGTGTGCAATTGATTAACGTTTCTACAATAAAAAGTCTGGAAACTCTTCTGACGTCAAAACAAAATATCATGTATAACTTTGGAGTTGTGAGCGTGTTCATATGCCACATCCTATGATCTATAACGATCGACGGAACACTAATGAAATGTTGTGTTCAAAACTTCTAACCGGTATATCTTTTTAATTTTGAACAATATTGGGGAAAATGATTCACCGATGACGTGCAACTTTAACAACAAATCTTCATGTAAACAAACAATCAAGTAGTGAAAATGCTTCCAATACATCGCACAGCTTCTTCCACCTCTTCTCTTCACTAGAAGGAAACTGTTGGTGAAACTTTATTTACAACACTATATTATACAAAGTTAGTTTGGCGTGATCTTTCCTTTCATGCCAGGAGGTAAACAAAAAGTTCTTGAACGGTAAAATGTTTTTCCAAGTAACAAAAGGTTTTACAAAAAGATAGATATATATCATGGTGGATCTTCAGTCAGACGTATTTCACTTATAATAGTGATCATCTGGCTGTTTATTTCAACATGTCAAACCAATTATTTTATTGCCTTAAAAATGATGATGACACTGGTAGAGCTGACCCTCCAAAACGATCTGAAATAATGTACAATAAACGCTCTCGTAGTCAACATTGTAACTTACACAACTGACTATACTGACATCGTGCTTGCTCGTGTAGTCAACATTATAAGTTACACAACTGACCATATTGACATCGTGCTTGCTCGTAGTGTACTTTATTTTGTCATATATGTTTTAACCAAAAACACTTGTGGTAATCGTGTGATCATGCGTACCCTCACACCACGAATTATATATCTTTGTGTTCCTCACACCAGCAGAAGTGTTTATGATCATTTATTCATCAGATACAGTATCCTGATTATGTCACACTATTCAAAGATCTATTACCCTCACGCCACGAATTATATATCTTTGTGTTCATCACACCAGCAGAAGTGTTTATGATCATTTATTCATCAGATACAGTATCCTGATTATGTCACACTATTCAAAGATCATATTACCCTCACGCCACGAATTATATATGTTTGTGTTCCTCACACCAACAGAAATCTTTGGGATCTTTTATTCATCAGATCCAGTATCCTGATTATGTCACACCATACTTACCCTTCAATCATCGTGTATGATATTCTGATTAAGTTATACGTTTGAGATTATTGTGCGATCATATCTATAGCTTCTAGTATTTACGTACGATTTAATATGTTCACATCTCACTACCAAAGGCGTTTGTTGTGATCACATGACTATTTATCCCTCTGTCGTTGTACATAATCTTCTAATTACGTTACACTACAAGAAACGCTTGAATTTATCACATGATCACCATACCTTCAAATTACTCACTCAACCAACAAAGCTGATCAAACAAACTACTGGATCTTTCTTGTTGAATATGTCATACGAACCTCGTATGGTCACTAACTGATCATTCACTCAATTTTATGGCTACAACAAGTTGACTTCGTCACTTGGGTTGACCATATCAGACTATTTTCACCACCAACATTACGGCATGACTCACAAATACTTCAAATATCTGTGAGGGACTATCTCTGCTATAGTTCAGTAATCTCTGCATCAGACTCATCAAATGGAGTTTTCC
>NW_013676316.1:13192-15310 GCF_000517525.1 Limulus polyphemus
CACACTATAACACGACAGTTAGTGTTTATCCTATACTCGGTGTAAATATCCACACTATAACACGACAGTTAGTGTTTATCCTATACTCGGTGTAAATATCCACACTATAACACGACAGTTAATGTTTATCCTATACTCGGTGTTAATATCCACGTTATAACACGACAGTTAATGTTTATCCTATACTCGGTGTAAATATCTACGTTATAACACGACAGTTAGTGTTTATTCTATACTCGGTGTAAATATCCACACTATAACACGACAGTTAATGTTTATCCTATACTCGGTGTTAATATCCACGTTATAACACGACAGTTAATATTCATCCTATACTCGGTGGTTTCTGTACATATTTATTAGTTAGATGTGATAGTATATCTTAATGGTTTCCATTTAGAAAATACGTAAAGTTGAAGACATGGAAAATTATATTATATATATTTTGGAGTTTTTATTTACTTTTCTTTTAACATTTACATAATTTATTTTGTTATAAGACATCCTTAAAGCTAAATTGGACTTGCATCTCGTTTTACACAAAGTTTACCAACCTGTATACGTCCGTGGACACCTGTGCTATCCATTCGGCTAGCTACATTCACTGTATCTCCCCATATATCGTACTGGGGTTTACCAGCACCTACAACACCAGCGATAACTGGACCTACAGCAATACCTTTAAAAGAGGTAAAAAATATTTCATAAGTTGCAAACCAACAGTTTAACTCATATCTCGATTAACTGTATTAACTCATTTTATAGGTTTGTTTTTGTTTGTTTGTAGATATGCACAAAGCTACACAATGGACTATCTGTGCTCTGCCCACCACGATTATCGAAACCCACAGACATACCGCTGTGCCACTGGGGGGCCATTTTATAGGTAGTGGTTAGTGTCAAGCTACTGCAACTTAATATACAAAATATGAGATAACCTACCAGAAGTGTTAAAAGAGGTTATTCAAATTTGTGTAATGACGCATAACTAATAACTTTTCATTAATATATTCAGCCGAGTTTAGAAAAGTATGGTTGCAAGGAAATTACGGATTCACTGATGTGAATAACTTAAAATTAATGAATTTTATATATTTTTATTCAACATCATGGTGTTTTTTATTGACAAGTACGTTATTAGGGAAAACAAAAAAAAATAATTATCTGAGAGAGATTGTTTAGTTGTGCGTTACCGCATGGATAGAAACCCGAATTTTAATGTTATAAACTCTAGAGTTTGTGAGGGCATGTCATGCATTTGAAAATTAAGTTATTAATTGATTTATATCAAACGCCAGCGAACATAAAAAGTTCGTTTTCTCGAATCTCATTCATTAAAAGATATAAAGGGAAATATTTAATTCAACTTGTTTTGGTAATAGAAAAACTTGTTAGTCAAACTTACCTACTCTCAAGCTAAATTCTTGTAGAGTGTCTTTATTTATGAAATGTAGGACTTCCATCATGGAGGAAGCGAACCTCACTAGAGTAAGTACATTTTGTACTGGATTTTCTTCTCCTGTTGTCTACATAAAGAGAAAAAATGCACAATTAACAGATAGTATACCTTAACATATTTGTTAGTTAGATGTAGCTTTCCTTTCCCTTTTACATTGATTTCTCCTCTGCAGTCCAACTCGTGCGTACCCTCTTCCATGATGATGTCACCAACTTCTTTTGTCACCTAGAGAGAAATGAAAGTTGTCTGTAGTAAGAAACATCTAACCATCGTTTAAGAGACAGTAAAGTTTAATAATATCAGAAGCAGCAGGAAACTAGTGCAGGGACTCTCTAAACAAGTGCATACAGGATGTTAAAAGATCAAAATGAAACTTGATTTGCGTGGGCTAGAAGAGCATGCAAGAAAGACCAGCTGAAATTCTTGCATTTTGAAGAAGAGCTGGTTTAGACTCACTCAGTTGTTTTAACCTTCAGGTTAAACGTCGAGAGAAGTCTTATTCTCTTGTAGGGCCTGACTTTTCGAACACCTGCACATGCATATATATATATAAGTAGCACTTTTAATGTGCACCAAATACGTGACCAACTTCCTTTTCCCTACAGTTCAGTAATCTCTGCATCAGGCTCATCAAATGGAGTTTTGGGTCCCGTATTTGG
>NW_013676316.1:16131-18413 GCF_000517525.1 Limulus polyphemus
TGTCTCCTGGTAACATAAACATAACCAACAGTTTTTACCTTTTTTTGATCCTTGATATCCTGGTAAAATAAACATAAACATAACCAACAGTTTTTACCTTTGTTGATCCTTGGTCTCCTGGTAACATAAACATAACCAACAGTTTTTAACTTTGTTGATCCTTGGTCTCCTGGTAACATAAACATAACTAACACTCTTTACCTTTGTTGATCCTTGGTCTCCTGGTAACATAAACATAACCAACAGTCTTTACCTTTGTTGATCCTTGGTCTCCTGGTAACATAAACATAACTAACACTCTTTACCTTTGTTGATCCTTGGTCTCCTGGTAAATAAGCATAACTAACACTCTTTACCTTTGTTGATCCTTGGTCTCCTGGTAACATAAACGTACAGATAACCTACACACTTTACCTTTGTAGATAATATTTTGGCTCATGGTAACATAAACACGTGATGATACTCCGTCTGTTTCGGCAAGGTAATCGTTTAGAAGCTCAACACCTTTTACCTCTTTTGATCATTTACCTACTTCTGGTAACGCAAACGTTTAGAAAGTTTGAACTTTTTACTGCTGTTGATCCTTTACCTACTTCTGGTAACGCAAACGTTTAGTAAGTTAAAACCTTTACCTCTGTTCATCCTTTACCTACTTCTGGTAACACAATCGTTTAGAATGTTAAAACGTTTTACCTCTGTCGATCATTTACCTACTTCTGGTAACACAAACGTTTAGAAAGTTAAAACCTTTACCTCTGTTCATCCTTTACCTACTTCTGGTAACACAATCGTTTAGAATGTTAAAACGTTTTACCTCTGTCGATCTTTTACCTACTTCTGGTAACACAATCGTTTAGAATGTTAAAACGTTTTACCTCTGTTGATCCTCTGCCAGGTTGCAGCCCCACCGCCGCCATGTATGTGCTTCCAATCGTCTTGATCTTCTCGATTCGCGCGTTGTTGGGTTGATAGAGTAGCTGTTGGAAAGAAGGAATTGTTCACTGGACACTTAGCCTAAATAGTTCGTTACATTCGTTACTAAATGTCTCATGTAGTTTAAAACAAGCAGGTAAATACCCAGAAACGTTTCTGTGTATTGAAAAGCGTTTTGCTGGTATTTTATTTTGTTTTATTTGAGAACATATGTCTATCAGATGTATCTCGAGAGAATCTTTCTAAGTAGAATGTAATGAAAGATAATTATTTAAAAAACTATATAGAAATAATCTCCAATATCACCTGTTTAAAAATTTCGTTTAGAATATAAGAAATGTTGAATCATATAAATCGTACCGTGTCAAAGTCACATATGATTTCATTCAATACCATTAAACATCTCAATCCGTCCTCATTCATTACATTCTCGGAGTAAAAATCCATGTAGTTCGGAATGGAAGCAAACATGACAGCTACACTGCTGTATTCCTCGTGGTATAAACCCTACAAACAGACGATTTGGTGCGTGTTAGTACTTGACATATGAAATACATTCATGTCATCATTTGTCACAGTCTTGGCTTTTATATTAACATTTATGCTAAGTAACTAGAATGAGAAATCATCCAATAGTAATGCACTTAAAATTTAATATCCTTTCGTGCTCATTTTGAAAAACATGGATAATTTCCACTTTCATCTGCGTGACGCTTTGCTGTTAGTTGGTACACAAACTTAGAACACGAAACAAAGAAACCAAGCTTTGAATATAGAAAACTCAAAAAACATATTTCTTGCATAACTAGTCAGTAATGTGGCTCTCAATATTACCACATAATTACTCAGTAATGTGGCTCTCAATGTTACCGCGTAAATAGTCAGTAATGTGGCTCTCACTATTACCGCATAACTAGTGAGTAATATGGCTTTCAATATTACCGCATAACTAGTCAGTAATGTCACTGCATAACTAGTCAGTCATGTGGCTCTCAATGTTACCGCATAACTGGTTAGTAATGTGGCTCTCAATATTACCGCAGAACTAGCCAGTAATGTGGCTCTCAATATTACCGCAGAACTAGTCAGTAATGTGGTTCTCAATATTACCACAGTAACTAGTCAGTAATGTGGCTCTCAATATTACTGCATAACTAGTCAGTAATGTGGCTCTCAATGTTACTGCATAACTAGTCAGTAATGTGGCTCTCAATGTTACTGCATAACTAGTCAGTAATGTGGCTCTCAATGTTACTGCATAACTAGTCAGTAATGTGGCTCTCAATATTACAGCATAACTAGTCAGTAATGTGGCTCTCAATATTACCAGATAACTAGACAGTAATGTG
>NW_013676316.1:19293-20360 GCF_000517525.1 Limulus polyphemus
AATATTACCGCATAACTACTCAGTAATGTGGCTCTCAATATTACAGCATAACTAGTCAGTAATGTAGCTCTCAATACTACCAGATAACTAGTCAGTTATGTGGTTCTCAATATTACCACATAACTAGTCAGTAATGTGGCTCTCGACGTTACCACATAACTATTCAGTAATGGGACTCTCATTGTTACCACATAACTAGCCAGAAATAGGACTCTCATTGTTACCACATAATTAGTCAGTAATCTGGCTCTCATTGTTACCGCGTAACTAGTCAGTAATGAGGCTTTCAATATTACAGCACAACTAGTCAGTAATGTGGCTCTCAATGTTACTGCATAACTAGCCAGTAATGTGGCTCTCAATGTTACGGCATAACTAGACAGTAATGTGACTCTCAATATTACTGCATAACTAGTCAGTCATGTGGCTCTCAATGTTACCGCATAACTGGTTTGTAATGTGGCTCTCAACGTTATCTCGTAAATAGTCAGAAATGTGGCTCTCAATATTATGATGTAACTAGTCAGTAATGTGGCTCTCAATTTTACGGCATAACTAGTCAGTAATTTGGCTCTCATTGTTACTGCATAACTACTCAGTAATGTGGCTCTCAATGTTACCGCATAACTGGTTAGAAATGTGGCTCTCAATATTACAGCATAACTAGTCAGTAATGTGGCTCTCAATATTACAGCATAAATAGTCAGTAATGTGGCTCTCATTCTTACCACTTACTAAGCAGTTATACGGTAACATTGAGAGACACTTTACTGACTAGTTATGCAGTAACATTGAGAGCAACTTTACTGACTAGTTATCTAGTTATGCAGTAATATTCAGAGCCACAACAGTAATGTGTCTCTGAATATTACTGCATAACTAGCCAGTAATGTGGCTCTCATTCTTACTACATAACTAGTCAGTAATGTGTCTCTCAACGGTACCGCGTAAATAGTCAGTAATGTGGCTCTCAACGGTACCGCGTAAATAGTCAGTAATGTGGCTCTCAATATTACAGCATAACTAGTCAGTAATGTGGCTCCCAATATTACAGCAAAACTAGTCAG
>NW_013676317.1:0-5383 GCF_000517525.1 Limulus polyphemus
ATAGTATAAATAAGTCAGTTGTTACCAGGATAGTGAACGTTAATACACTGGCCATTAGATGAGTTATAAAGTATAAATAAGTCAGTTGTTACCAGGATAGTCAACGTTAATACACCGGTCATTAGATAAGTTATATAGTGTGAATACGTCAGTTGTTACCAGGATAGTCAACGTTAATACACTGGCCTTTAGATAAGTTATATAGTGTGAATAAGTCAGTTGTTACCAGGATAGTGAACGTTAATACACTGGCCATTAGATGAGTTATAAAGTATAAATAAGTCAGTTGTTACCAGGATAGTCAACGTTAATACACTCGCCATTAGATAAGTTATAAAGTATAAATAAGTCAGTTGTTACCAGGATAGTGAACGTTAATACACTGGCCATTAGATAAGTTATAAAGTATAAATAAGTCAGTTGTTACCAGGATAGTCAACGTTAATACACTGGCCATTAGATAAGTTATAAAGTATAAATAAGTCAGTTGTTACTAGTATAGTCAACGTTAACACACTCGCCATTAGATGAGTTATAAAGTGTGAATAAGTCAGTTGTTACTAAGATAGTGAACGTTAATACACTATCCACAAGATAAGTTATATAGTATAAATAAGTCAGTTGTTACTAGGATAGTCAACGTTAATACACTGGTCATTAGATGAGTTATAAAGTATAAATAAGTCAGTTGTTACTAGTATAGTCAACGTTAATACACTAGCCATTATATAAGTAATAAAGTGTGAATAAGTCAGTTGTTACTAGGATAGTCAACGTTAATACACTAGCCATTATATAAGTAATAAAGTGTGAATAAGTCAGTTGTTACCAGGATAATCAACGTTAATACACTAGCCATTATATAAGTAATAAAGTGTGAATACGTCAGTTGTTACTAGGATAGTCAACGTTAATACACTAGCCACTGGATAAGTTATAAAGTAGTGAATACGTCAGTTGTTACTAGGATAGTCAACGTTAATACACTGGCCATTAGATAAGTTATAAAGTATAAATAAGTCAGTTGTTACTAGTATAGTCAACGTTAATACACTCGCCATTAGATAAGTTATATAGTGTGAATAAGTCAGTTGTTACCAGGATAGTCAACGTTAATACACTAGCCATAAGATAAGTTATAAAGTGTGAATAAGACACCATCGAGGAGCGAATATTTTGTGGTAATCTTCTTCACAGTATGGCTCACCATCACGCTCAAAGAAGTTCTTGGTACCCAACTCTTGACTGCATTTTTACACGTAAAATGTTCTGGGTGCCATGTCTGTCCAAGAGCCGTGATAACCTGAGAAAGGATTTCTTGTTAGTTAGTGAATGGAATTATTTAATTTCTTTTTCTTCCGCTACTTGTATCATAGTCGGTAAAATCCAACACTCTCACTGAAACTATTAATGAATTTTAAGTTCGTGTAAAAAAATAACCCATCTTAGAAAAAAAAACAAACAGCAAGCCTAAACGTTTTTCCTGGATTAAAAAAGTGTTGATTGATAATCTTTGTGTTTTGTCTTGTTTGTTTGTTTGTAGTTATGCACAAAGCTACACAATGGGCTATCTGTGCTCTGCCCAACACGGGTATCGAAACCCAGTTTCTAGCACTGTAAGTCCGCAGACATACCGCTGTGCCACTGGAGGGCGTGTTTTGTCTTGTTTGTTTGTTTATAGTTATGCACAAAGCTACACAATGGGCTGTCTGTGCTCTGCCCAACACGGCTATCGAAAACCCAGTTTCTAGCACTGTAAGTCCGCAGACATACCGCTGTGCCACTGGAGGGCGTGTTTTGTCTTAACGGATAATATATTTATACAATATTACATCATTATCCTTAAAACAAGTTCAGAGGTGTAGGAGGCAAATTGAAAATGGGGGAGGGGGGCAAGGTTTATTTGACCGAGTGAAGCGAGGGAATGTGCACCATAGATCTGGGTCCAGGGCTCGCCTTAAGGCCCTGGAAGCTCTTTACTTATGGATTAATTTTTATGTATTCTCCTCATCCAGAGAGTAATTTTCCTAATTCTGATGCTTCCTATGCTGCTGAAGTTGAATATGCATACAGAGTTCTATATTCTTTAAATTTAAAAGCACGTGAACTTTCAAAGAATAACTAACTTGTTGATTTTACGTCTGTAATCAGTCTTCATTAAAATAATCTTACTTACACTTACTCACTGAGGCTCCACTCATTCTCTGTCAACAGCGGCCCCCAGTGGTGGGAAGCAGAACAAGATACTTTAAAATATATCCACCTTTTTATTTTTAACATTATTTGTAAAAAGTTATTCTAAAAAGTTTTTGAAAGAAAAAATACAGTGTACCAAATTTCCTGAAATATATTAGGTCAGTAACCCGACTTCCTCCAACTGAGCCCCAGAAAATTGTATGGCTACTCAGGGGAGTCATGAGTTGGGGGATTTTGAGTTTGGTTTCTTCTGAATTTCGAACTACGCTATTCTAGGGCTATCCGCGCTAGCTGCCCCTAATTTAACAGTGATCGACCAGAAGGAAGGCAGCTAGTCAATACCACCCACCGCCAGCTCTTGGGCAACTCATTTATCAACTAATATTCGTTTCATCGACTGCCCACGGTCCCACTGACCACATAATTGATGTATTCAACTTGACTTATCTAGATAAAGCCATAGCTAAGGTTTTCTGTATGCTTCTTTACAGTAGGTGTCTCTGATTTGTTGGCGATAAATTTCAACAATAAACAAACTGATATGAGAAGTCCACCTAACGTCGTTTAACAGCAACTATTTGTATAACTATTCAGATAGGAAACAACTAACGTATGCACATTGTAAAATCCATCTAGCAACTAGTGTATTAACGTTGACTATCCTAGTAACAACTGACTTATTCACACTTAATAACTTATCTAATGGTTAGTGTATTAACGTTCACTATCCTAGTAACAACTGACTTATTCACACTTTATTACTTATATAATGGCTAGTGTATTAACATTGACTATCCTGGTAACAACTGACGTATGCACACTATATAACTTATCTAATGAGCGGTGTATTAACGTTGACTATCCCTTGAATGGGTTCATTACAATAAGCAACTTACATCATCGAGGACCAACATCTTGAATGGGTTCATTACAATAAGCAATGTAAGTATGTTGGAAACGAAAGCTTCAGCTTTGCTTTGTCAAAATTTGGCTGTGACAAGATATTGAAACACGTGTTTTCACTGCCTTATTTTGTTGTACGACGAACTTTGTAACTATTAGCTGTGATCTAACTCTGACAGGACGACAATCGTCAAGATAGATCAATGCTTTAAAGATTTTGTCCTAATTTGTCAGTTTTACAAATGTTTTTTTATTTCAGGAGATTGATCCCTCTGATAAATCTAGTATTTATGGATTTTACTTTTAAATATACATGTATGTATGTATTCTGTTGTTGTGCGTTAAGCCTGGTGGCCACTCCTGAAGATATCAGAAATCACACACACACACACACACAAATTGATTACAAGAAATAAACATACTGAATCCCATTTTTAAGTATGTTTTAATCTTACCGTACTTGTACTTAGCTGTAAAAAACAAAACAAAAACAAACTTGGGGAGATAGAGATATGTATGAAAAAATTACTACCACAGTAAAGTGGAATAACAAATAATTCTGGAGAAGATTGGAGTTCAAATACCATTTTAGTTGTACATATTTTCTGTGTTAGCAGAAGTAAAATACTGCTAGCTAAACAGCCATTTGTTCTTTGGGAATATCATTAAAAGCTTTTCTCAAGAAAGCTAACGACTATATTGTTCTTAGATTGACACAGCTGAATGATACCGCCAAACAATATTCTTAGTATATATATATTTTAAATATACATATGACGTTTCAATGTATTTCGTAAATTTAACAAAGAAACATCTTTTATGTTAAATAATATTGTTGTTGACTCAATCTGTATGTTAGATTATTTTATTTTAACCCCTGTTATTAACTTTATTGTTGTTATTATTATTTGGCAAAAACTGTATATTTCTAAACTAAATGTATTATTGATTACATTCTACACATATAATTGCAGAAGTGTGTGACAGCTTTGGATAAAACCTGGCATCAAGAACATTTCTTCTGCGCCCATTGTCGTCGGCCTTTTGGGGAGGACGGATTTCACGAAAAGGACGATAAAGCTTATTGTCGAAAGGACTTTTTTGACATGTTTGCGCCTAAGTGTGGTGGCTGTAACAAATCTATCAAGGATAATTATATTTCTGCTCTAAACGGCCAATGGCATTCGGAATGTTTCGTGTGCAGAGTAAGAAGTATTTTTTTTATGTGTTAAACAAAATGTTTTTCATTTAAAGTTTTGTTAGGAAATTTGTATATGTTTTAATGGAAAAGTAAGTATTATGCTATTTTTCAATAAAATTCAGTTTTATTAATTAATCATTAACCAGAACATAGCCTCTTTGCTGTCATAAACTGAACCCTGTGATATATTAATCTGTCAACTAAGCCTAATGACGTATCAGCGAGTCAGCCAAGTATAATAATACATCAGTTTGTCAACTAAGCCTAATGATGCATCAATTTGTCACCTAAGCCTAATGATACAGCTCTCTGTCAACAAAACTTAATAATACATCACTGTGTCAGCCAAGCCTAATGATGCATCAGTCATATATAACCAAAGGTGTAACAAATAGTTGGCCCCTTCATTTAAGCCATACAATGTATTAGCTTCACTATTAGTATTTTGTACAAATTATTTGTATGTCGCGACATGGTACATTAGCAGTATTATTCAATACGATCAGATGAATGAATGTTGTACAATAAGTATGTTATCACATACATAAAACAAGTATAAATGGTATACACATGTCACAGCAGTAAAGCTGTATCAGTTTTTAACATCGGCGAAACTTTATTTGTTATGCACATAGTCCAATACATCAAAATATTATCTATTCTAAGACGCAACAAAAATAACAAGATCTTCCTAATGGACCACCTCAGATATACAAAGTTCCCTTTTCACGTTTTTTTGTTTTTTTTCGGACTGTTGACACGCTTTTACTAGTGAAACTCAGAACAACGATTCATACGCTGACATGACCGCGTTAGCAACGTAGTAAGTTGTTGTGTAGGCGTAGGCCACCTACCTAAAGTTGTTCGGAATAAGTTATCCTATCCCCCCCATCGTGGGCGGTTCTGTCTGTTACTGATCCACCCACCTAATAATAGTATATTTAAATTAATCTGTGTCAAGGTTTATAGCTTAAGTTATGGATGAATATTATACTAAAATCCCATATCAAAGTATTAACTAGTAATAATGCTAATAATAGTTATTAGAATCGTAGTTACGATGTATATCATGTCTATAGTTGC
>NW_013676317.1:6086-9764 GCF_000517525.1 Limulus polyphemus
CAAGTGTTAGTTGTACAAGTGTTAGTACTGTTAGTTTAAATAATTTACTCATGTGTTAAGTTTTCACTAGTTGCCAAATAATATAAGATAAATATAATTTAAACTCTTACAATAAATTATCTTTTTCACTCAGCTAACATCTGTGATAGTTTTTATTTCATACTAACATTTAATAACTTTAGTACTAGTACCACTTCCCCCAGTATTTCAGCGATAAGTCTGAGGTTTTATAACACTAAAAACGGGTTTCGATACATGCAATGGACTGAGTACAAATAGTCCATTAAGTAGCTTTGCGCTTAGCAACAAACAAACAGACTATTACCACTGTCTAAAAACTTTAAATTAGGCCTCACGATCTACTGTTATTGTGTACTAAGCCTAATGTCGTAACCTTAGGCTTAGCTATAATTGCAGTCATAAAACCTAAAAATATCCAGTCCTAATTACATTAATTAACGTTGTTTGTGAGTTTGTTTACCCGTACACAATTTTGGAGCCAGCAGAAACAAACTTGGTAGACGAATTCGGGATGGCCCGGGAGCTGTTCTTATCTATATGACGTAGCCCCTACCCTTATTTATTTTGGGTACCAAGGAGGACTAGAAGGCGCCTAAAAGGTCATCCAAGCATAATGGGAGTCCAGAAAACAATTTGCACGATCACTGATCTCGAACTAGCCATCAAATCCCCCACCCCCTTGGGATCCCCTTGCTAGCGGGACAAAACTTGGCCCACGTGCGGGTGTCCTAACGTTTATTTATTTTTCGGTACGAACCTCTATAAGTAACGTAGATAATAAAGGAGGCTCAATCGTTATAATGGGACTCTGTGGATCAGGAGAGGGAGCTTTAAACTCCACAGCGGATCGTGGGAATTTTATGCTGGTCTAACAAAAATACATTAAAATATTTATTCTAAAATTTAATGACACGTAACTTTTTATATAAAACCGATTTTTATCCAATGCGTATTGCCATAAAAAAGAAAATAAATTAGGGAACTTAAGCAGATGTAAATAAATCATTTGTTACTCTTCTTAGCCGATCATCTATTTTGTTTGTAGTTAAGCGCAAAGCTTCGCCACGGTATCAAAACTCGGATTTTAGAAGTAGGTGTTTTATTAAAATTGATAATATACAAACTTGTCTTTGAATATTTAACGTATTAGTCTATTATTGTATATAAATAACGTATTTTCTCTTTGCAAAGGACTGCGGTCAGTCATTCAACGGGGGAAGTTTCTATGACCACGAGGGTCAGCCATATTGTGAGACGCACTATCACGCCAAACGTGGATCGCTGTGTGCCGGATGTAACAAGCCGATCGCAGGCCGCTGTATCACGGCTATGTTCCGGAAATTCCATCCTGAACACTTCGTGTGCTCATTTTGCCTGAAACAACTGAACAAGGGCACGTTTAAGGAACAAAATGATAAGCCATATTGCCATGCTTGTTTCGGGAAGTTATACGGTTAACATTTTTGCCTCGTTTTATGAAGTGAAACTCTAAAGTGCTTTATGTCACTTTATCAAATTTTCTTTGTTGTTTTTGCTTTTGAATTGCCACAAACATAAGTAATAATCTTTTAACAAAATATCTTTTGATCAGTTAGGCACGATATTACAAATTACAAATTTTTAATTGTAACTAAACGTTAGAAAATAATTCTGTAGAAGTGTTGAGAAAGAATTTTCTAATTTTTTAGGTTTCTGTTTTTGCAAAGAAACTTATTCAAGGTATTCATGAAGAACATTAGGCTAACTATATAGATTAGAATTAAATTAATTTAACTTATAATGAGAGCAGTACTGTATAACTAATTGACTGGAAATAATGGCATAAATCAATAAGAAAGTAAAGTAAAATATATAATAAATAGAATGCGGTTGTTTAATACTTAATTTCAGCTTAAATACACACGAGCTCATTGTGCGCAAAGAATGCGTCGCTTATACATAATTAAAGTGATATTGTTACGTGGTTTTCGTGTTTGAACATAATTTACTAAAGCCGTGTATCTAGTTTCTTACACTGTGGTGTATTTTGTATTAAAGTCTAAAGAATCCCATGTTTGATACAAACTTACATTGGGAGGGAATAGAATCCCATGTTTTTTTAGTTTTTAATCGTGAACTGCCACAAAATGAGAAATATATTAGTTCAGTTCTCTGCACGTGCTGACTAAAACAAGCTTGTTTATGGTATGTAACTGATGCCTCGTGTGGTTTGTTGTTCAGTAGAACACGTAGATTGATGTGATGTTTTTACAAAGAATCGTAATGGTTCCTTACTAAAAGATCAAAACTCTGCGTAGTGTAATATTACCATAACCTTACTAAAAAATCAAAACTCTGCGTAGTGTAATATTACCATAACCTTACTAAAAGATCAAAACTCTGCGTAGTGTAATATTACCATAACCTTACTAAAAGATCAAAACTCTGCGTAGTGTAATATTACCACAACCTTACTAAAAGATCCAAACTCTGCGTAGTGTAATATTACCATAACCTTACTAAAAGATCCAAACTCTGCGTAGTGTAATATTACCATAACCTTACTAAAAGATCCAAACTCTGCGTAGTGTAATATTACCATAAAACGTCTTATATTTTTCACAGTCACTTGCAGTAGTATTTTTGAAAATCGTTTTTCATTAGTACTGGTGTTTGAGGCACATGTCACAATTACTCTGTGTGCTACATTAACGTAACAAACACCATGATATGCACAATTGTTTTGGCAAGGGCTGATCTAAAATATTAAAAAAAATTTCTTTATAATATTTTAAACATAATATGGAAAATGTTTATATTCTGGATTTATTTCCTTTTCCCCAGAGGTAAAAAATTTAAAATATAATCTCTGACGTAGAGGCCTAATACATTATTTGATTCATTGCACCCTCTGCCGTGGACTGCATGTAATTCAGGGTCAATAAACAAAGAAATACAATTAGGCCTCCTATAATGGTGATGTGTATATAATATTTATGGGGTTTTTGAATGTCTTTTAACTCATTATATAATAGTAATCTAAATTAGAGTAAAAAAAAGGACTTCATAACTATTGTATGAAACAAGTTTACTTTTAAAATTGTAAGTCAGTTCGACATACGGAAAACCTAATTAACAGTAAATCGTTTCAGAAAAGTTATTCTACGAGAGCTTTTAATTGATTTCATTACCATTTTTATGCAGTTTCTTTTAAAGCCACAGGCGCAAGACTGGGGAAAAAAAGTATTATTCATTTGAAGCATCATGGGAAAATGTTTAGAAATGATCCCTTGCAGTTTTAAGCGTTTTGGAGGGTTAAGTGTCCGGGTCGTTTAATAATATCTTATGTGCTCCCTAGCCTTTAAAAACTAATAAATACATAAGGCTTTAAATAAGGTGTGACATGAAACTAAAATTTTTTTGTAAAATGATAGTATTGTCTGGTTTTGTATAGTCTTCGTTCTTTGCTGACTCTATCGTAGTTTAGAAAGTTGTTTTATGTAGAAGATTATGAAGCTAAAAATCACAAAATATTTTATAGCTTAATCTTTGATACAAATTATCTTGGAAAGTTATTTTACAACGAAGTTTTGTCATCATATTATACTGTATTGTTACGCCTCCAGTCGTTAATTAATTTTCCGTAACTTCGTTCCGACGAAACTTTAGCGACACAAG
>NW_013676317.1:10445-12929 GCF_000517525.1 Limulus polyphemus
CAACAGTATGTTGCAAGTTGATTATGTACACCGTATAACTCATATGATTAATTAACATATTTACCCAATATAGTCAAGAAAAGGCATATTTGTGAAGGCGTGAGTTAAACCGTATCATCTATATTTAGGCTTCTCTAAACTTGTTTGTTCTTGAAAATACAGGATAGACATATCGTTTTATGTAAAACGTCGGTTGTCATGCTGTATTCTTATGGTTTGTAATGATACAATTGTTAGAAAGATATCAGTGTTGAGTAGACCCAAAATATTGTTGTTTTTATTAATTGTTGTCAACTTAATGTTAAGACGCTCATCATTTTATGAAAGATGTCAAACCGTGGAGAATGTGAGATAAACTGTTTAATGGTGCAATTAACAATTTTAACCTTGAAACTGAAACAATGGTGCTGTTTACAGTAGATATTTTTCTAACAATATATTTTAGATTGTATTCGCACTGATAATTATATTATGTGTATGCTGTAGTATTAATAAGTTGCGCGACGTTTGTGTATATTATGATGTTTCGTTATAAGTTGTAATCGGTAATTAAAACACTGTCCATTGTATTCTTGATTATCCTTCCCTGACTTTTACTTCGTAGCCTGGTATTTAGCGGGAACGGTCCAAGGTTCGAGACAGCTGACATTCAATCCTGTTACTCGGTTTAAAGAGCCGGATAACTTTTCAAGCAGTGAGTGCTGGTTAGCTACTTTCTCCTCTGGCCTCTGGTCAGTAGTTCAAAATCAGGAACAGCTATATCTGGCCTCTAGAGGTCTCTGACATAGCCGTTTAGCCGCTCAGGTTAAAATTATAATTCTCCTTTTACAATAATGAATTAACATCGAACTACCACCGGACTAGACGGTATTAAATACAACAGTAGAACAGGAACAACGCTGATGTTCCAAACAACAATGGATATAAACATCGAACTAGACGGTATTAAATACAACAGTAGAACAGGAACAACGCTGATGTTCCAAACAACAATGGATATAAACATCGAACTAGACGGTATTAAATACAACAGTAGAACAGGAACAACGCTGATGCTGCAAACAACGAAAATTAGATTATTTCTCACGTGTATGCAGCGTATTTAGACATTTCTCTCATTAGTACTTTTTAAAAAATAAAGAATTCCATAAAGATCACGTGTTACACCTTATAACGCACTGTTGAACCTTTTTTTATCACATTATTGCCTGTAATTGTATCCAAGATCTCAATAAATGACTGGGCTCGTTTGCTTGGTTTCAGGTCGAGATTTATCATGACCCTCGATATAACTTGTAGATACCTTAATTGTTATCAATAGAAGACTACCTTGTTGGTTCACCAGTTCTTCTGGATTATAGTAAAGTTAACTGAATTAAAATTATAATAATAAAAAATAAATAACCGAATATAATAATCTGAAATTTACCCTAAAAGTCAGATTTGTAAATGACGTAAATAACAAAAGATAATAATTGCAATTTACTCTCTCAAAGTACTCGACACCAACAGGAGTTGCCCATAAAAGCTAATGATATTTGTCGAATTCCAGCCAGCTTGATGTGGTCTGGTATTAGGCGAAAGGCCTCGTCGGCGCTGAATATAACAGATTTAGTGTGGTTGAATTATAATAACATATTCTTCTATACTTTCATGAATAACAACTGTTATGATGACAAATAAATTATGTAATTGAAGCGTAATTATTAATAATTTTACTCGCGTTACAAGTGAATTGTAGATTTTTTTTTCTTATTTCTTTTATTTGTCCTTTGAGGTTCGAAATCAGATCAGCAAATTAAGAGGAATGCGAAGAGAAATAAAACCGTGCAGTTAACTACTTTTTGTAACAATTTGTAGACCTATTCGGTTTCCAATATTTCGTCGGCTTTGTAGAATCATAATGAAATTCGAATCTTGCCACCTGGCGGCTGATTTGAAAGTAATAGTTAAGCCTTATATTTAACCACACACTTTATGACATGCTTGGGAACTTGTAGCTTACAGTTAGGAATTTTTTTCTGTTTGATATGAGGTCATATTGACGGGTGAAATAGTCTAATATTCGTGTATTGTTCAAGATTTTGTGAATATATATGTGTTGCCACATTTAAAGGTAAATATTTTACGAAGTTTGTCAGTCCTAATATAAATCCCTACGATACCACTACAAATTAACATACTACAGGAATAAGTGCTATATCCAGAAACACACGAAAAAAAAACACATTAAGTATTGAATATTTTCACTGAAGTTTATAAAACAGGCGTACATACCAGCATGTTTGTCAATCATAAAATACACAATTAAAACATGAATATAAACAAGTGATTCCGTGGAGATCTTGTTGTGATACACGTGGTTAACCATACGGACAAAAAACACAATACCAGGACAGCTTTCAAAACTTAGATGTTTTTAAGGCGTGGTGAAACCTAACCTTCATGTAAATAGTGGTTAGGGTGACAACATATTTGTGATAT
>NW_013676317.1:13870-18211 GCF_000517525.1 Limulus polyphemus
GCTGTCCTAATTTAGGATCATGTTTTTAGTAAATTTTTGAAAATGTTAAAAAAGAGAGAGAGGGAAAGGGAGCCTGGTTAGTTTGTATTCGTTCTATTAAGTAGCTGCAGTAAATAGTTTAAGATTTTAGAAGTTTGAAAATGATGTGTTATCATGACAGTTGAACATAATACGGGAAGAGGTGTTGTATCAAGCACCTAAAATTTATTGTTATAAAGACACGAAGAAATACGTGTAGTATTTCACGTTTGAGTGAATATTTTCTGTTGACGTTTATAAAATACCACCAAGCTTGTTAATAACAAAACACATCAATAAATGAACATGCGAACACAAACCAGTGATTCAACGAATAAATTGTAGATACACGAATTAAAAGCACAGTAAACTGTTTGATATGAAACAAAGCCGATAATAATTGTGTATAGTACAATTTACAAATGCTTTAACTTCAAGATTTTACGATTCCGTTTCCCACTAGGACAGCTTTCGGAATTAGAAACAAGAGGGAATCCTCAATAGCCGGGGCACTTGAAATTCTTTTAGGCAGGATTAGAGTAAATTAATCTATGAGACCTTGGGCGTGGTCAAATACATCGATCAAAAGGGTTTGACCTCCTAAATCCAAAACTGTAATTAGTTAGATCTCTCATTGGTCAAGAGATGACAGAGCTATGAGCTAAAAGTTTGTATTTGAAAAACTAAGAAACATTCTATGTCGCTGCTAAAAATAATATTTTTTAGGGTAACAAAGCGATTGGCATCATTCCAAGTTTGGGTTTCTGTGTTATATAAACGTAGTCATTAATAAATATTCTCGGTTTAAATCTTGAGCATTACTTTGGTTTCTTCCAATATTTGTTCTATCACCCTAATTTTTCCACACCCTTTACTTTCTCAGCAGTTCACTACATTGACGACAATTGTTTATCACGAGACACCATGATAAATACATTTTAACTTCGTAAAATATGTGTTACAACCTTCACAGTAGTCTTCATTGTTGTAAACTCAAACACTGTTCCACCATCACTGGTGTTTCACGCTCGTGAGGAATGTAAAAAACTAACAAAAAGTAAAATATCACAAATATGTTGTCACCCTAACCACTATTTACATGAAGGTTAGGTTTCACCACGTGTTTTGAAATATAATTGAAACATTATATACGGGTGGGTATACAGTATGTTAGCTAAGACTATTTGTATCGAACCCATATGTCACAATGTATGATATTTGTAACCGTTTTGTTTGTATATTTTCTAAACGATTAGAAGGATATTAAGATTCTAATAGTAAGTAATATCCAATATCGGCTAAAATCTAAAATAACGTTTTGAACCACTATTACAGAACAACATTAAATTGATCTGTATACAATTTTCGACACTTTCACGTGCCCTCCTCTGTCCAATGATTGGTTGTTGAGAGAAAAGAAGAAAAAGAACAAAAACATGGAGGGGATTTCGGTAAAGTCTGGAGTCATGAATCCGTTGTTACGTCTCCGTTTGTTAACTAACTTTCCGTAACTTTGTTCCAACGAAACTTTAACGACACAAGTCTTTACTTAATAAAACTGGTTTATTCTTTCCGAATATAACTCTGCGATACACTTAATCTCAATACTCGCGCTAAAACAACACTGTAACGAACGAACGTTAACTTCAAGAATACCGTGTGACTGCAGTTCAATTACTCACTATCTATCTAACCACCTTACATTCCCCTCTTTTATATATACCAGCCTACCCTATATCGAGTAATTACTAGAGCATTCCTGAAAGAACAAGATAGTTCTAGAAACTAGAGGGCGCCACAGTGGTCATGTGACTTGCTGACGCAACACCGTGAAGGTCTCCAGACCCTTGGTCACCGGGGGTGTTCAGAAA
The DNA here is from genome assembly GCF_000517525.1 of Limulus polyphemus. Lineage (NCBI taxonomy): Eukaryota > Metazoa > Arthropoda > Merostomata > Xiphosura > Limulidae > Limulus > Limulus polyphemus. The sequence goes on from NW_013676317.1 coordinate 15,760, forward strand.
CGAATTTCTCTTAACCCCACTCCCGGAATAGGATTTAGTTGGGGGTACAGAAAGAGTGCACACATGCACGTGCGTATATATTCACACATACGTATACATTCAGGCGCTGTACTGAGCAAGCGAAGTCCTAAAATAAATAAGTTTCTTGGACCGTGATTCAGTATGTAGGCAGACCCAACAGGGTGGGGATCTATAAACCCTAGTACCCGTCAATTTCGGTGTGGAAGGAAAACGAGAGTACCCGTATGAAAAGCCACTTTTACTACCCGGATAGTGAATGAAATATAGTGTTGAAACGAAACAAAGAACATATATAGTTAGTGGTAAACTACATGTTGCACGTGTGATAAGTGGGTGCGCCAAGTTACAGGGATTTGTATGTTTAATATGCTACGATTGGCCGCTAGGCGACAGTACGTTTTAGCAAGAAACACGCGGACTGTTTACTTATAACGGAAGTTCCAAGTCTCTTAACGGCATATGACGTCAGACAGGGAGTTCACCTTAAACTGACCTTCAATGGTGTTTGAAGTTTGGCAACCTTTGAATTAACGAACCTTCTACAATTTCGAATTCGATGACGAGGAACCCACTTTGAGACTAATAATGGCTGGAGACGGCTTGAATGATGATGACAAAACCTTGTCGAAATGTTGTACATTTGCTGTTATATTAAAGTTTTTCTTCATTACCCACTCAAGCCGTCTCCAGCCATTATGAACCTTCTACAATACCTCTTTTGGCATGATTTCTAGTTTTATATATTAATATAGCCGATTTTATGACCACAATTCCTCACGTATTAAAGAATAGTATTAACTATTTCACCATTTGCAATATTTTGTGTGTTTTCTGCAGTTTTGTTAAGAAAACTTAACCAATCAAATATCAATGTATCCATCCGCTAGTTTTTCGTATTATCTAGATCAGGAGTTCACTAAACTTACCTCCTTGTAGTTGTTGGACCTGGTGAAATGTTGTAACCTTAAATATTGTGCTTCATATCGCCGACAATAAACAAGTTTTTAGTATGAGCAGAATGTGCTTACGTTTCACCTGCCATCTAGTGGTCTCAATCATAAATTGTATTCATTTTAAAAGGTTTGCTTTGTTTGGAAATTCGCGCAAAGCTACAGGAGGGCTATCTGCGCTAGCCGTCCCTAATTTAGCAATGATAGACTAGAGGGACGACAGCTAGCCAACATCACCCACCGCCAACTGTTGGGCTACCCTTTCACCAACGAATAGTGGGATTAACCATAACATATAACGCCCCCACGGCGAGCATGTTTGATGAGACGGGGATTCGAACCCGCAGATTGCAAGTCGAGCGCCCCTAACCATCTGGCCATTTTAAAAGGACAAAATCTTTTTCTATCTTTATTAACATTAAAAAGAGGGGATATTTTAGGTTTGAATTGTCTTCCCCCATTTATCAGTTAGCAGCTCAGCCGGTATTTGATAAGATATATTACCTCAGGTTTTTTAATATGCTCTTGAAGCCAGTGCATCACATTTTATATTAAAAATAAATATTACAAATTAAACAAGCTGAACAGGGTGACAAGAATAAATATAAGATTTATTATAAACTATTATTTGTAAATGTATCTGAAAGGATATATATATTAAACGTGTAATTATATTTAGCCTAAGGTTATTCAGTAAATTGGTACATAAATGTGCTTAATCTAGACTTATCGGTAGTAGTAGACATATAGTTAAAACACTTAGGGCCTACTGGTGGTTCAACGGTCTGAGGTCTGGTAACATTATAATAAGGTTTCGATACCCGCTTAGTGACAAACAAACAAATATCTATATAGGTCAAATTCGTATGCTTAAGCTAGAATAGTAAGAGGCAGAGCTGGAATAATTAATATTAACTTCTCATCAAAGAAAGCTATCTACACAGATAAGAACTAAAAACCAACCCAGTTAACTTTGTGTATTTGCTGACATGGAAAACAGAAGAGTTACATATTCAGAAAATTAGTTTCCTTGCTCCCAGGGCGTGATAAATTGTGATAATTATACTACTTGTAATGGAAATAGAATGATATAAAACGTATATAATTTTCAACATTAAGTAGAATATTTTGATCGATATATTGGGCTCTCCTATCTACTAAAGGTATTGCCCACGACAGTGCTTGATGTCAAGGAAAACAAAGCTATATTGGGCTCTCCTATCTACTAAAGGTATTGTCCACGACAGTGCTTGATGTCAAGGAAAATAAAGCTATATTGGGCTCTCCTATCTACTAAAGGTATTGTCCACGACAGTGCTTGATGTCAAGGAAAATAAAGCTATATTGGGCTCTCCTATCTACTAAAGGTATTGTTGACGACAGTGCTTGATGTCAAGGAAAACAAAGCTATATTGGGCTCTCCTATCTACTAAAGGTATTGCTGACGACAGTGCTTGATGTCAAGGAAAACAAAGCTATAT
>NW_013676318.1:0-1124 GCF_000517525.1 Limulus polyphemus
CATGACAGCAAATGTACAACGTTTCGACAAAACCTTGTTAAACTTATATTAAAGTTTTTCTTCATTACCCATTTAAGCCGTCTCCAGCCATTATTAGTCTCAAAGTGGGTTCCTCGTCATCGAATAACAATAACTTATTTAAATGTACAGAATTACAAACACATTTTATCCGGAAAGTCACGTCTGAGAGACGATCCACTATGTCATATGGGCCTTTCCATGGAGAAGACAACTTAGGAGACTTTCCTTTGGTCTTCCTGGGATTATACAACCACATCTTGTCTCCTGGTACAAAGTTGTCTTCAGTAGATCTCTTATCATAAGTTAACTTCATCGAATCAGCAGACGTTTTCAAGTTTGAACGCACTTAATGGTGAACATCATCCATCCTTTCCGATAACACTTTCACAAACTCTGACACATTCTCAGGCAACTCTTCATAAGGTGGGCATTCTGTTAACAGATCCACTGGCAACCGAAATTCCCGACCAAACATCAACTTTGCTGGAGTGTATCCAGTAGCTTCATGCTCTGCTGTCCTATAGGCCATCAACAGTGGAGGGAGTAAGATATTCCAGTCAGCTTGGCGGCTATTACAAAACTTTGCCAATTCCTGTCCCAGTGTCCAGTTGTACTTTTCTACCATCCCATCGGACTGTGGGTGAAGTGACGTTGTCCTGGTCTTTCGGATGCCAAACAACTTGCAGCATTCTTGGAACACAACTGATTCAAAGTTACGGCCTTGATCTGAACGCAGTTCATATGGTATACCAAATCTGAAGAAGAAATCACTAATAGCCGAAGCTACAGTTGTAGCTTCCTGCTTTGGTATTGCATATGCCTCAGGTCACTTGGTGAAATAATCTATCACCACACAAATGTACTTGTTTCCAGCACGAGTTTGGGGCAAAGGACCAGCAATGTCAATGGCTACTCTTTCCATTGGTGTGCCAACTTGGTATTACTTCATTGGAGCACATCCCTTATGCTTGGGTCCCCTTTTAGCACAACGTGTAGTGCATGTACTGCACCATTCTTCCACATCTCGCCTCATACCTATCCAGTAAAATCTTTGTCGTAGGTGACTCAATGTTTTCTTAATTCCGAGATATTCTCCTGTTAAA
>NW_013676318.1:2124-10611 GCF_000517525.1 Limulus polyphemus
AAGTCCTTACTTAATAAAACTGGTTTATTCTTTCCGAATATAACTTTACGATACACTCAACTTCAACAGTCGCGCTATAACAACAATACGTCTCTCTCTGACTGCAAAACAATTACTCACTACCTACACACACACATTACATTATCCCGTCACGTTGTGAGCGTCTTATTTATATACCAGAAAAACAAATATCTAGTAAATGCTAGGGCATTCACGAAGGAACAAGATACTTCTAGAAAATAGGTGGCGTCACACTATTCACGTGACCTCGATGACGCAACAATATTATAAAAACACAAAAAAGCTTTAAATGCAGAATATTACATTAGTATTACGTCACGCACAGCCGACAAGCCATCGCTGCTGATCGAATCAGCTAAATGTCAGGTAAAATAGACGAGCCAAATTAAGTTGTACAAAGATCTACAATCATACAATGTATAATTTTATACAAATAATTATAAACTACATTTTCTTTTAGAGCATTGCTTTGCATAGACGAAAAATGTAACTCTGGTTTTAATTACCTGAAAGTCATTATTAGCAATGAAAAAACTTAATATAAACCACTATCTCCAACATCGACCCTATTTTAGCACCAGTTTCTCAAAGTATGGATCTGTAAAAACTTTTACTATAATTTGAAACATGTATGAATAGCTTTCGAAATCTCTAACATAAGTACTCCATCTAGAAATTTTGCTTTGATATTTTATTTTTTCTATGAACATAAATATTGTTTGTCAAATTTCATGTATTGCAAACTTATTCCCAACAACGACATTTATAAATGATGTAGGCCTATAACCGAAACTAGTTGTTTTTTAATATTTCATTGGTGGTGTTATTAGAGTAATTAAATTTAACTTTACATAAATTCGTTGTTTGAAACTATCATGAATTCATATTGTTACGTCTCCGTTTGTTAATTAATTTTCCGTAACTTCGTTCCAACGAACCTTTAACGACACAAGTCTTTTCTTAATAAAACTGGTTTATTCTTTCTAAATATAACTTTACCGATACACTTATTTTCAACAGTCGCTCTATAACAAACGCAACAACGACAAACGTTAACTTCAACAATACTTTCTGACTGCAGTTCAATTACTCACTACCCACACACACATTGTCACGTCACGCCGTGACCACCTTATATATACCAGGCCACCCCCAATCTAGCAATCTCCCGAAGGTTCGAGAGAAGGAGTGGCGTGATACTAGTCACGTGACCTCGCTGACGCAACAATATGTTTATTTTCATCAACAAAAATTCAGTAGTTTCAGTACAGTAGTCTTAGATACATTTGTAGGGAGAAACCATGTAAAGCTACCCATTATCAGGTTGTTACAAGTTTTGTTAGTATGTAAAACAGTTTAGGATGAACAAAATAACTTACTTCTAAGTTATTGTACTTAAGGGTGGATTTCCTCGAACATTTTCGTCACAAATTTTTTAGGTAATCTTATATACTCATTTTAACTATTTTAATTCACAAGTATTTTGTCAGGTAGCGCAAGTCAAGAAGAAAAATTTTAACATTTTCATATCTGCACATCGGGGAAGTTTTGCTTGTAAATAACCCTTTTTAATTTTTCTGCCAATCCCAAAGAATACATATTTTTAATAAAAACCTATCATCACTTGAGGCTATATTATCTATTTCCTGCTTTTCAAACGTTTTGTATAAGCCTTAGTTAAAATCTTACTCTATGGTACCATATCAAGTGGTTTGGTTATTTATTACTAAATTAATATGTTAAAGAAAGTTTAAATATGATTGGATAGAACAAGAATTATAATATTAACAGAATAAATATATGGGTTTAACAATTTTTTAAATATTTTCTGTGAACGTTCCTTTCAAGGTGAATTGTGAAAGTGCTTGTGTGTTAAATAACATTCTTTGAACCTACAGAAACCGTCTTAAATAAGACACGAGATAAGGTACGTAACTACTTACACATCTTAATAACTGTTTGAATGGGTAGGACAAATTATTAAAATGTTTAATACAGTAATAAGTATACAATGTTTGTAGACTAGAAGGTTTGACTGTTTAAAATCACGGTGTTTTTACTTTTTAATAGATACTATTATGGTTTTATCGCGTTGCAATGTTCGTAAACATTATTATATTCAACAAATCGGGTAAGTTTACTGTTTGGTTGGAGATTGCAAAGTATTGTAGTGATTGAAATATTTATTGAATAATGTTTTTGTTGGTCCTATTGAAACATAAATAATCTAACTGGCTACTTTAATTTGTACTTGTTATCGTAACATGTATTAAACTAGAGGAACACTAAGTAGAGCACATACCCCCCACCACGCAGGGTTGATCATGTTCGGCTCTCAAAAATACGAAAATGTGTGTCATTATCAACGGACACGAACCATTTTTAACAGAACAACGAGGAATAATATTATACAGTTGTCCCACGTTGTTCTTTTGTAAATGAAATAATGAGAGCATGTTTCACGATAAAGGTAATATTTTATTACCTCGGTCACCAAAGGTTGACTGGAGTTATGTTTTCACCCCTGTGTGTGATTGTCAACAAGATTTCTCGAAAACTACTGAATGAATTTGGACGAAAGTCGGTAAAAAATTTGGAGTATGACCCAACGTAGAAGTGATTAGTTTTGGAGGGTCAAGGTCAAACGTTAAGGTTAGGAAAGTTCAAAAAATCCCTACCTATTAACATAGGGACCGCTTTTTCATACTATTTTTGCTCCATAACTCAGTCATAAATAATGGTTTATTTATATGAAACTTGGTAAACTTATGCATACTTGAAAAACAAAAAATAGCGACCGCATGGTGGTATTTAGTCAAATTAATAATTTATCTTTCAAGTACGAAATCTCCTAACACTTATAGGACTTTTTGACAAAAAATATTTAACACAAATGGCAACCGTCAGAGAAGGTCTGTCATATTAAATCACGTGCAATTCGAAAATTAAAACATTGTAAAAGAAAAAGGTAAAATTAATACCATGTTAGGATAAAACAGTGTTTGAAGAAGTTGACGACGAGTATATCCCCCCCCCCCTTTTCGGTTGCTGAGGGCATGATGTACTAATCCATCAGAAAATACCACTAATTCCCCACCTCTTATAAAGAAAGGTTGTGAAGTGTTGAAGTATTGTGTTTGAAAATCTCTTAATTATACTATAGATTCCACGAATTATTACCGTTACTGAGAGTGTAGCTTGAAAAAAAAGAAATATTTCGTTCTTAAACTAATCAAGACCCAGTTTTTTTTACCATTTAGAACACAAAACCTTTTTTGTTTTTTACAAATTAAAACATCGAATAAGGTGATATTTTCATATGAATGCGAGTTTCCTTAGAGCAATAAATACATTAAATAGCAGAATATTCATCAAGATATTTATCAGAGAGTAGTGCTGAATTTCTGTGAATAAAAGAGTTTGTAAGCATGAAATAAAGGGACTGGATACAGTGTAAAACGCAAATGAACAATAGTATACTACAAACAAAGTTTCTACTTGCTTATTTGACGACTGACAGTTGCTTTTACTGGATTAGAAAAAGTTCCATCTGCCTAACTTAGCCGAGATAGTCCACCAAGTACCACACTGTTTAAACATTGCACTACCCACAGAAAAGGTAACGCCAGACTTACCCAGAGTGACTAGCGCTACCCACGTGACTGATCACACTCATTCAGACTTAATAGAGGTCATACCCTCGAGGTGTAACCTGACATACTATTGGAGGACACTGCTGTCGACATCCTCGCAAAACGTGCACCATTACAGCCATATTCTCCATGGGGAACTAGGTGTTACCTCAAAAGAATAACAAAAACAAAAGCAGCTAGAATGAAGTCAATCTGACGTTTTCTTTTTTAACCAGGTATTTTGTGAAAACTGCACATACAGAGAATAACCGATAAATTTCCAATACTATATTAAAATAAAAAGTTCGAAAACACATAGTATAATTATATAACACAGTGGATATGATAAACAATTATAGGCTTTTTACACAGAAAAAAAATAATTTTATAGTGTATATTTAAGGGCTTTTTTTTGTCAAAGTTTATGTATGCTTTCAACATACATTTGAAAAAAATGGTGGTAAATGCTCAGTTTTGCAGGGTGACTAACATTCATATAATAGCAATAGACATTTTGAAATACAGGCTTGTTACTACAGAAGATTATTAAATACACCACATGAAGACCATAAAGCTTCTATATGTGATAAGACCAGGTTATTTAACTTATGTCCGGAAATGAGGATGCTGATAATGTCTTAACCTTTCATCTTAAATCTGAGAGTTTTCTGATATTACATATGAAACATGATCCGTACATTATTTCATGAAATCATTAGGATATTTGTACCAGACCAAACTCTGACTCATCATCAGATTAATGTCTCAAGATTACCATAAACAAGAAAATCTTAACTTTAGGTCTTTTCGTGTTCTTATGTTAACATTTTCGGGATTTTTAGGAAATATTAGAACATCAGGTGGTTTAGGAGATACAACACATAAAACTACGTTTTTATCATCTCAGATACTAGTACACCACATAAAACGGAGTTAAAAATAAGTTTTTATGCTCTACAAAATAGAGAATGTTTCAAACGCATTTCTTGATGCTAATATAAAACACAAAGAGTTTAAATTATCACAAGTACAAGTTATTAGATATATTTAGACCAACTGTATGTAGTAATTAATAAATTAACTGTAGGTCGACTGTACAAAAGTTAGTGGCTGCTTTGGTCCTCACAGTAACTGGTAAATAATAAAAAAAACACAGAAACTTCTTTTCAGCAGTAATTATGTTTAAGAGCGTTCGAATAACACACCTACTGTGCTCATAAATTCATCTCTTGCAAAGATATCTTCATTTCAGAAAGAATTTACCACAATTGGGTTAAGAATTTGGCGAAATTCCACATTTCCATTTGCAGATTAATTTACTTATATATGATCTGTTTTCTGTGCTAAACTACTCTCTCTCTCTCTCTCTATATATATATATATAAAGGGAAATGTTCAAGCCATGTTTGCCCTGGTATCTCAGTTGCACATACAAAGTTGGAAGGTGTTGATCATGATTCATGATGAGGTTAAAGCAATCAGAAAAAATAAGTCATCAAAAAAACCCTTCAGAATCCAAATAATGGGTAAAAATAAATTGGAAGCCAATGGAATGGTATAAATATGATTTTTCCCCTTTGGATTAAGGTTGTTTAGTAAATGACAGATATAAATATGATTGTTCAATCCTTAACTCCTGGGCAATAAAAAACAGATGAAGAACATTTGTTGTTTTTTTACTAAATCTGCAGCATGACCTAGATGTCACAAACATTTTAAGAACCATTCTTAAAGAGTAACCCCTGGGTAATAAAAACAGATGAAGAACATTTGTTGTTTTTTTTACTAAGTCTGTAGCATGTCCTAGATGTCACAAACATTTTAAGAACCATTCTTACAGTGTAACCCCTGGGTAATAAAAAACAGATGAAGAACATTTGTTGTTTTTTACTAAGTCTGTAGCATGTCCTAGATGTCACAAACATTTTAAGAACCATTCTTAAAGAGTAAACCCTGGGTAATAAAAAACAGATGAAGAACATTTGTTGTTTTTTTTACTAAGTCTGTAGCATGTCCTAGATGTCACAAACATTTTAAGAACCATTCTTAAAGTACAAATCAAGATCTAAATAGAAAAGGCCTCAGCTTAGCTCTGAAAAGATTTTTCATCAATACCAAACCATTTTGATAGTTTCATTGCATTTTGCAAATCAAGTGATCAAACCCTAACCTTATACAGTTTTATATGAGAAATTGGTTTGACAAATTTACTCTTGATCAAAGTTGCTACCAAACCAAAGAAATGTCTCTATGATCAACTCACTGTTTATAGGTAAAATCTACATTTTTTGAGAAAGCTACACTTGGGTTTTCCGTTAAGGTTTTTATCAATGGTAGGTCACAAACATTCCTGCTAGCACTGTTGTATCCCATGTAGCTATATTACTGAATAATTATGGGGGTTCTTGTCATATAACTTACCACATTCAAAATAGTAATATCATACCTGTTTTACTGATAGGTTTAACAAAAGCATTTGTTGAAAATGTCACCCAGTAATTCTGTTATTGGACAATATTATATTTTCTCTTTATCAATAAACTGTCAGCCAAACATGTATGTACTACTGTGGTTGTAGGTATTCCATTAATCTTTTGTTAACTTTCAGACCACTTCAATACGTCCTCAATCTTCTTGCTAAGACAGTCAACAAAATGAAACACCAGCTGTTGTTGAATCAAGTTTTATTGAGAAGTGAGACATAACAGTCAAGATTTAATAATGTTAGCAGAAAAAAAAAAGATGAACTTTTCATTAAAAGGAGGACAAAAACAACTTCATAATAATCCATGCACTGCAAGAAGGCTTATTCATGTGCTACTTAATTTCTCTGTACCTATGAATTGCTAACAAGATGTTTAATCAACTCTAGGATGAAAACCCAAGTTTTTTACATCAATCACAAGTAAAATACGTATATTTATAATAAAGGTGGGGAAAAAAGTTTTGAGAAAATTTTCTGGTGATAAACAGTTAACCTAGATGTAAACAATAATTGGTCAGATACAATAACAGGAGTCTGTATTTCTTGGTTCAAGAGCCACAAGAACTTTTACATACAAAAACAGTTATCGGGAATCATGCAAACCTTGGTCTATAATTGATATATATCTTCTGCCAAGACTTTGCAGTGACTCGGCTATTAACATGAAATGGACTTCCTTGGATAGGGCCCTTTTGGTGAGTCCATAAAATATAAAACTGGATGGATACAGAGTATCGTACAATAAATCTAAAACATCAAGATATATGCATAAATAAATGGATAAAAATATAACAACTACTTTAAGTAACAGGAATCTAAATAGTGACCTTATACAACAAAACTGAATTTTCTTACATAATTTTCTCATTACCATTCTTTTCTTCCATTAAACATTAGAAGAAACAAGTTATTTTGGATTATGGATAGGTTCGTAATAGAATAGAATCAGAATGATCCTGTACAGAGCACATTATAAAAACTACTAGGTCACACTGTAGGATATTTAAAACTGTTGTACATATATTCCACAATAATGAAAAGCTTATGCAATTTGTTGTTAAAATCAAAGTTCTCATACAAGCATCTTGAATATATTATTCACAAGACCAAACATTTACTAATGATATACATTTACTTTCGTATACCAAAAGTTACATCTACAGTTGTTGGCAAGATATTCAAAGTTCTACCAGTACCCACTACAATTTATCTCCATCTCTTTTCAAAGTTACATTGTATGATCTATTGGTAGTTGAATTTGGGTAGTGTATACAGATGTACCACTAACTCAAAGAAAACTTGATACTACATACCCAGTGAGGCTAAATCCTGGTAAACACCATATGGTTAGCTATAATCAAAAACTAGCTGAGATCCATGACAAGTCTCATAAGCTCCTATGTAATGTATTTTGAGGAATACAGTGTATTATCAAACTGATGAAACACTTATTGAAATGACTTAGAATAAAGTGCATTCACAACTGTTCAGACATAAAAAAGAAACACACACATCTGTAGTTTCTATTGCAGTGATTCCCCACTTTTTTGATTGGAATATCTCTACATCCATCCAAGTACTTTACTTCTGTTTTGGTTGGAATATCTTTACATCCATCCAAGTACTTTACTTCTGTATAGGTTGGAATATCTCTACATCCATCCAAGTACTTTACTCCTGTTTTGATTGGAATATCTCTACATCCATCCAAGTACTTTACTTCTGTATTGGTTGGAATATCTCTACATCCAGCCAAGTACTTTAATTATGATTTGATTGGAATATCTTTACATCCATCCAAGTACTTTACTCCTGTTTTGATTGGAATATCTCTACATCCATCCAAGTACTTTACTTCTGATTTGATTGGAATATCTCTACATCCATCCAAGTGCTTTACTTCTGTATTGGTTGGAATATCTCTATATCCATCCAAGTACTTTACTTCTGTTTTGATTGTAATATCTCTACATCCATCCAAGTACTTTACTTCTGTATAGGTTGGAATATCTCTATATCCATGCAAGTACTTTACTCCTGTTTTGATTGTAATATCTCTACATCCATCCAAGTACTTTACTTCTGTATTGATTGGAATATCTCTACATCCATCCAAGTACTTTACTTCTGTATGGATTGGAATATCTTTACATCCATCCAAGTACTTTACTTCTGTTTTGATTGGAATATCTCTACATCCATCCAAGTACTTTACTCCTGTTTTGATTGTAATATCTCTACATCCATCCAAGTACTTTACTTCTGTATTGATTGGAATATCTCTACATCCATCCAAGTACTTTACTTCTGTATGGATTGGAATATCTTTACATCCATCCAAGTACTTTA
>NW_013676318.1:11300-15179 GCF_000517525.1 Limulus polyphemus
CTGACAAAGGATTAGTTGTGCTCTAATAATATATGTAACCAAGATGATTGATTTTCCAAAGTTAACTCCTCCTGAGTTACTACATCAGTGGCTTTGTTGGACAGTGGTGACATCCTCTGGCCTGACAAAGGATTAGTTGTGCTCTAATAATATATGTAACCAAGACAGTTGATTTTCCAAAGTTAACTCCTCCTGAGTTACTACATCAGTGGCTTTGTTGGACAGTGGTGACATCCTCTGGTCTGACAAAGGATTAGTTGTGCTCTAATAATATAAATGTTACCAAAATTATTCTAATCCTCGTTCTCACAGAAACATCAACACCATAAGAAGAGACTTGTTTGTTTCCTCCAATTACCAGTTTGAAGATATAAATTATATCCAAGTTGCAAGTCTATGTACGAGAAATCCTGTAGCACCACTACTTTCTAATATATTTATGATAAGAAATTGAAAATATTGTCATCTCAAATTCACTTTACAAATTTTTTTGTTTCGATATGTTGACATCTTTTCAGCTTTTGATAACTTTGATTTCATTTAGGAGTTTTTCTTCAATCTAAACCAGATAACCCAAACAAAGTTCATGATGTAAAAAGATGTTGATGACAACTTGTCATTCCTAACTATTCACAGGTTCCAAACCTCCATATTTTATAAGAACACTCACATTGGACTTAATCTGCTTTGGAATTTCCTTCATGACTAATTACTATTAAAAACTTCTGTTAATACAAATAAAATCACCTCAACTGTTTCAAAAACGAAAATGATAACCTTAGACTTCATTTTTGTGTACAATATCTTACCTCCTCTCATGAACTAGCTAGAATCTCACCCAAAGAGAAAATATCGCACCTCCTCGGGAGACTGCACCACATCTAATCTATGTATACTCTTCGCTTATTTATAACAATGTCGTGAACATGAAAGGTGGAAAAACAATAAAGGAATTCCATAATATATATTACCGATTAATGGGACCCCTGGATATCGAGTGGCTAGGCCACGATAGATTGTTGTGGTAGTTTGACCTCATCCTTCACCAGGTGGTATCTGGAATGGTATAACAGTTCCACCTCTTCACCTCAAAATGAGGATTGGTAGGGAAGATGAGCTTCTGTACCAAAATCTGTCTCCAACGCAACCAACACCAGATCGACCAGGAATTGACATCCAGCAGATGGTAGGAAGGTAGAAAGCCCCGGCAGGTTGACATCTCTGGACCAAAACTTGCCAGCAATGGGTAGAGTACTTCCAGTCTGCTGTAGGAGGAGGATATCTGGCCATACACAAGTAGGAAAAAATGCTGTTTCCAGCTACAACAAACTGCCAGGAACTGACATCCAGCAGATGGTAGGGGACCACAAACCTGGGGTGCATCTCCAGTCCAAAACCTAGCAGCAGTGGGCATTTGTCATCCAGTCTATGGTAGGAGGAGGTATTCTGCCCAACACACATGTGAGGACTTACATAGCTGGACCATCTCCAACCAACACCAGAATGAACAAAGTGTACTAACATAATAAAGTAAGAGTCTACAGTGGTATGTATATATATTTCTTACATGGCAGAGTACTTCAACCAAAACCTGGTGGTATCTGGAATTGTATATCAGGTCCATTGTAGGAAGGGCATCATGCCATCAACACATGATACTAATTGTGACTGGGCCATCTCCAATCAAACCCACCCACTGGGAATATATATCTGGAGGATAGTAGGAAGGAGGAATGCAACGGTATAAAAAAACAATCAGTCAGATATATAGACAGGAATATGGCATAGTGTTACAACCAAAACCTGGTAGCATCTGGAACTGTACATCAGGTCTGTGGTAGGAAGTGCTAGATGCTAGTGACACCTGCAGAATGCCACTGAGTGGTATGATTCATCACTAAAGAGGACAGGCCTCCATGGTCCACCACCTCAGCAACTAGGAACTAATAAATGGTAAGGACAACCATACTCCAGTAGAAGAAAGGGGGAAAAAACGTGTTGGAGAGTCCGGAGGACAGCATCACCAAAGACAGTGCAATAGGTAAAAAGCAGAACTACCACATCGACAAAGTAGATCAACCAAAACCATGCAGCATCCGGAATTGTACATCAGGTCAATGATAGGAAGAGACTCAATGCCAAGAAGTAGCAGAAATGGGCAGCAATCTCTGTCTGCTTTACTCATGTTAGTCCATGAGTGTACAGTCCAGGACAAACATACTTATGAAGCAAAAAACCACCGGAGACAACTACTAGCAGTCCTACGAAACACCCCATCTTTATGGTGTGCATAACCCAAACCTTTGATGTAATTGTTTAGTCATAGATAACAATGAAGTGGGGACACAGAACCAACAGCTAACAGCATCTGAAATTGTAAATCAGATCCACAGTAGGAAGGGATACAACGTAATCAACATAGAGCACGGTCACAGGATGGACAGTGCAGATTAAAAGAAAAAGTATACCTGGTCAGGCACCACTTGCCACAGAGTGGAATCCACAATACAATAACAAAAGGCTCCTGAAAAAGTAAGAAAAGTTAAAAAAAAAAAAAAAGAAGCAACCTTTCACAATACCAAAACACAAAAATTTAAATAAATAGCAAATAAAAACTAAGTCAGTAGTATAATGGAAAATGTCAACAAATCCACAACCAAAAGCCAGCACATCTGTACAGTACTACTGCCAATTGAGAAGTGATTAATGAGTGCAGATGTGAAGAGGGCATTGGTTAGGATAGGAGTGGTGTTGCACTCCTATTGGTTGAGAGCTGCTGCATGATCATTTACATGTAGAAATGCAGAAGCGGGTGGTAGAAGGTAAGTGAAAAGTTGCACCAATAGAGGGCAGTGCTAGTCAGGAAAAGCAATTTTGTGAACAGAGGTAAAATATTGTATGGGAGAAAACAAAAAGTAACCTTAACTGATACCATGCTCTATATTTTTATCTACTTTAATCACTCTGAGCTGTATAAAAACAAATTTTCCATACTTAGGTCTAGGCCTGAAAGTTTTATTTTTATAATTATATATTAAACAGTTAATTCATAAATACTTTATTTCATATATATACAAGTACTAATCATATGCTTTGTAGGTTATTCATGTTGTGGATACAGAAGTGATTTTATCTTCAATTATTTATGTTAGCCTCAGTTTCTTGTAATTTTGTCTGATGATGCCAGGTGAACTTGTCCTGAAACAAATAAGTTTTACTCTACACATCCAATAAAAAGTTGCGGAAATTTAAAAAAACAATTCCTTTTAATTTTGAATTCATAATACAGACTTGTTCAAGATACAATACTTGCATAATATACAGTTAAGAAGAAAATATACAACGAAAATTAAGAAATTGTATGGTTGTTGTTAATCATAAAGCTACACAATTTTTCAGCATTATAGGCTATCGGGTCTATTGGCAAGTCACCAGGGGGCACATGAAGTATGAAAAGAAGTTCAGGAAAACTTTATAAATATTGACCGTCTCCATGCATACAAGATTCTGGTATACATTTTCCTAACACCAAAATTTATACTAACTTTCAGATATCAAAATATGACAGAACATTCACAATTACACACATTAAAAATTAACATTAAAAAAATCATCAAAAGTCTTACTCAAAATTGTTCCTATACTTTTCCCACTGATGACAAGAGTAACTGATCACATAAATACAGAATTTTGACAATGTTAACACTTTACCTTTAAAGTCAATCATGTTTATTTTAATTATTTTAATATGCAATGTTTTAAAACAAAGCCACTGATATGGGGACTCAGGAGGAATTAACTTTGGAAAAATCTATCATCTTGGTTATATACCCATTTGCTGCTTTAAGGACCTCATTGAACAGAAGTTTTACATCAAAT
>NW_013676318.1:16058-17129 GCF_000517525.1 Limulus polyphemus
TGTACTTTCAATAAGAAGACACAAGATTTAACGATACTGTGTACTGTCAATAAGAAGACACAAGATTTAACGATACTGTGTACGCTTAATAAGAAGAGACAAGATCTAACGATACTGTGTACTTTCAATAAGAAGGTCAATCATCTTGGTTATATATATCTTATTAGAGTACAACTAATCCTTTGTCAGACCAGAGGATATTACCAATATCCTTTGTTTTTTAACAGACAAAATATTCAACAAACTGCAGGAAACTTAAGAGCAAACTTAGTAAATAGCATTTAGTTCTGGCTTTAAAAATTTCATAGTTTTTCTGATGAGACATTGTTTTGAAAAACTTCTTTATTATCTTATAATTTAATATTGTTGATCTGAATGTTTAATTTCATATAGCTAGTCAGTTTTAAACTTGACATTCACTAGTATATTTCTTTCCACACTTCTGGCTACAAATCATAAAAAAAGAATAAAACTTTACCGGTGACTTAAGACTTGACCTTTCACAATGATGTCGTCATTATTTTTGTCAGGCTAGGTAAGAATATTTTTTCTAAGCATACTGTTGACCGAGATCAATTTATAACTAATACATTTAATCTATGTTCAATAAATAATAAGTCCTTTTATTAACTTGCATTGTTTGAATACAATAAGTTTAACAATTTAATAAATAAGGATTTGAGTCATCAGAATATTTTGTCAATTCTTGATGCACTCACTAAACCTAAGTTAGCTTACCATATTATGGTCTTGTCATAGAAAATCCCTGTAGATTTAGCATGAAAACCATTTCTGTAATGAAAAGAAACTGTAAAATTCACAAACCTATGGTCTCTTCTCATGTCTTCCCATTAGATACCTTTGTTTATCCTTACATAGGCACTATCAGGTATTCACTCTCCCATAAGTAAGCCGATATAAGCACTATCAGGTATTCACTCTCCCATAAGTAAGCCGATATAAGCACTATCAGGTATTCACTCTCCCATAAGGAAGTCGATATAAGCACTATCAGGTAGTCACTCTCTCATAAGTAAGCCGATATAAGCACTATCAGGTAGTCACTCTCTC
>NW_013676318.1:18129-19453 GCF_000517525.1 Limulus polyphemus
ACAAGTTTTAAAGGATGTATAAAAATAAAGACTAAACAGTTACAAGTTTTAAAGGATGTATACTAATAAAGACTAAACAGTTACTAGTTTTAAAGGATGTATAAAAAATAAAGACTAAACAGTTACAAGTTTTAAGGGATGTATAAAAATAAAGACTAAACAGTTACAAGTTTTAAAGGATGTATACTAATAAAGACTAAACAGTTACAAGTTTTAAAGGACGTATAAAAATAAAGACTAAACATTTACAAGTTTTAAAGTATGTATAATAATAAAAACTAAACAGTTACAAGTTTTAAAGTATGTATAAAAATAAAGGCTAAACAGTTTGTGTCTATTTTTCACAGATCACTGAAATTAGTGGTTTCTATGGTAACTCCTAAACACCTAAAATAATTGTTTTTGTCTATTTTTCACAGATCACTGTAATTAGAGGTTTCTATGGTAACTCCTAAACACCATGCACTAAGTTGACATTACATTTTTATGGTTTATTTTATTGCATTTCATAAAACATGGAATGGTTTGAAACTTGTGTTGAATTTTCTACATATTATGTTATATCTGCAAATATTTTATATTTGTATGAATTCACAGCTTTGAAAATTGAAAACGATTTTATTGTGATATATATTTTTAAGTAACACTTTAAAACACTAACCTCTATTGTAGATTTCATTTACAAATTTTTATGTCTTCCTACATTCTTGTAAAACTTTCCAAAAAAAGTTTTAGTTTATAAAACTATAAATCTTATGTGTGTTTTAACACTACACAGCTTTCTACCACCATATCATCAAGCTAACTTTCTACCAACATATCATCAAGCTAACTTTCTACCAACATATCATCAAGCTAATTTTCTACCACCATATCATCAAGCTAACTTTCTACCAACATATCATCAAGCTAACTTTCTACCACCATATCATCAAGCTAACTTTCTACCAACATATCATCAAGCTAACTTTCTACCAACATATCATCAAGCTAACTATAGGGTATTTGTTACACAGTGGTTCATGTGATACAAGTCTATAAGATATTTATTACACAGTGGTTGATGTGATACAAGTCTATGAGATATTTGTTACACAGTGGTTCATGTGATACAAGTCTATAAGATATTTATTACACAGTGGTTGATGTGATACAAGTCTATAAGATATTTGTTACACAGTGGTTCATGTGATACAAGTCTATAAGATATTTATTACACAGTGGTTCATGTGATACAAGTCTATAAGATATTTATTACACAGTGGTTCATGTGATACAAGTCTATAAGATATTTATTACACAGTGGTTCATGTGATACAAGTCT
>NW_013676319.1:0-1854 GCF_000517525.1 Limulus polyphemus
CAACATTATGTACCTAATACTGTTTAACCTATTCTGTCACACTTTCTGACACTCAGCAGAACATACAACATTATGTACCTAATACTGTTTAACCTATTCTGTCACACTTTCTGACACTCAGCAGAACACCCAACATTATGTACTTAATACTGTTTAACCTATTCTCTTACACCTTCTGATTCTCCGTAGAACATCAAACGTAATACACTTAACATTATTTAAACAATTTTGTCACACATTGTAACCCTAAACAGAATATCAAATATTATATGCTTCATTTTTAAACCTCTTCTATCACCAACTTCTGACCATCAGCAGAACACACAACATTATGTACGAAACATTGTTAAACTTATTGTTTCACACTTTCTAACCCTCAACAGAACATCTATATTTATGTACGTAACATTATCAAACCTATTCTTTAACATCTTTCAACACTCAGCAGAACATCGAACATAATGCACTTAACTATGTTAATTCAATTTTGTCACACCTTCTGACTCTCATTAAAATATTTAACATTTTGTAGTTAACCTTGTTCACCATATTCTGTTATAGGTTATAACCACAGCAGAACATCGAATATCATGTACACGACATTGTTAAATCTATTTTGGCACATCTTCTAACCGTCAACAATTGTTACACCACTTAATCTTCAAGAAGAAAATTATATACCGTACATTGTGATTCCTTTTCTATCACCTCCTTCTAACCCTCAACAGAATACCAAATGTTATGCATCTAACATTATTGAACCTATTCTGTTACACCTTCTGACCCTCTGTAGAAATTTGAACACTATATATCTTACATTGTTAAACCTAGTCAGTTACACTTTCTAACCCACAGCGGAACATCGACCTTTATTTACCTAACTTTGTTGAACCTATTTTGACTCTCAGCGGAATATTGACCGGTGGGCACCTAACCTTCTTTAATCTATTCTAACCCTCAGCAGAACATAGAACATTATGTATGTTTCACTGTTAAACCTGTTCTGTCATACTTTCTAACCCACAACACTATATTGTACATTATGTACCTAACGTTTTAAGTCTATTTTGTCACATCTTCTCACCCTCAGCAGAACATCGACCAGTAGGCACCTAGCATTCTTAAATGCATTCTGCCCCATTTTCTAATCCTCATCAGAACATCAAATATTACGTACCTAACTTTGTTAATCCTATTTTATCCCACTTTCTGACATTCAGCTGAACATTCAACATTATGTACTTATCCTTTTTTGATACTTTCCTGTTACATCTTCTAACCCACAGCACAACATCGAACATTATGTACCTAACCTTGTTGAACATATTCTGTTACACCTTCTGACACTCAGTAAATCATCAATCGCTATGTACGTAACCGTGTTAAACCTGTTCTGTCGTACCATTTAATTCTCAACACAATATAGAACATCATTATTAAAGCTCTTCTGGCCTTCAGCAGAACATACAACATTATGTAACTAGCCTTGTTAGTCCTATTTAATTATACCTTCTACCCCACAACAGAACATCAAACATTACGTACCTTACACTGTTGAACCTAGTCTGTTACACCATTGTATCCTCAACAGAGCATCGAATATTATGCACCTAATATTGTTGAACCTATTCTGTTACACCACGTAATCCTCAAGAGAGAGTAGAAAGTATATACCTTACATTGTTATTCCTTTTCTGTCACCACTTTCTAACCCTCAACAGATCGTCAAATGTTATGTATCTAACATTGTTGAACCTATTCTGTTACTTCTTCTGACTCTCAGCAGAACATCTAACATTGTTAAATCTATATTCTCACACTTTCTAACCCTCAACAGATCGTCAAATGTTATGT
>NW_013676319.1:2854-3582 GCF_000517525.1 Limulus polyphemus
GTATCTAACATTGTTGAACCTATTCTGTTACTTCTTCTGACTCTCAGCAGAACATCGAACATTGTTAAATCTATATTGTCACACTTTCTAACCCTCAACAGATCGTCAAATGTTATGTATCTAACATTGTTGAACCTATTCTGTTACTTCTTCTGACTCTCAGCAGAACATCGAACATTGTTAAATCTATATTCTCACACTTTCTAACTGTGAACAGAACGTAAAATATTTTGTACATAACATTGTTAAACCTATTCTGTTACACTTTCTCACCCTCAGTAGAACATCAAACATTATGTATTTAACATTATTGAACCTTTTCTGTTACAACTTCTCGCCGTTAGCAGAACTTCGAACCTTACGTACCTAACCTTATTAAATCTATTTATTCTTACCTTCATGTCTTCAACAAAACATTTACTGTTATATACTTAACCTTCTTAAACCTATTCTGTCACACCATTTAATCCTAAACAGAACATAGAACATTATGCATTTAACATTGTTAAAGCTCTTCTGTCACGACGTTGTGAAAAACAGCAGAACATCGAACATTATATACCTGACCATGTTAAATCTATTATGTCACATCTTCTTGTCCTCGATAGAACATCGACGATTATGTTCCTAGTCTTGTGAGACTTATTCTGTTAAGTTTTTAACCCTCAACAGATCATTGAATATTATGTGCTTAACACAACTGAACCAATTTTGCTACTCCTTCTAAC
>NW_013676319.1:4572-14182 GCF_000517525.1 Limulus polyphemus
CAGAACATAAAACATTATGTAACTAACCTTGTTGAACCTATTCTGTCACATCTTCTATTCCATAACAGAATATTGAACATTGGGTACTTAACCTTGTTAAATCTATTCTGTCACATCTTCTATTCCATAACAGAATATTGAACATTGGGTACTTAACCTTGTTAAACCTATTCTGTCACATCTTCTATTCCATAACAGAATATTGAACATTGGGTACTTAACCTTGTTAAATCTATTCTATCGAATCTTCTGGCCCTCAACAGAACATCGAATATTAGGTACCTAATTTTATTAAACCTATTCTGTCCCACCTTTTAATTCTCAACAGAACATATAACATTATGTATTTATCATTTTTAAACCGTTCTGTCGCACTTTCTGACCCTGAGCAGAACATCGATCATTATGTACCTAATGTTGTTAAATGTATTATTTTCCACCTTCTAATCCTCAGAAGAACGTCGATAATTATGCACCTTATATGAGACAGAACATACATTGGTATCAACTACTTCTCGATACTGTAGGTATCACATCTTCGGGACTTGTTCTCCCACAGCACCCTCAGTCACCTGCAGCAGCAAATTTACCCAACCAATTGGGCTTATTCAAAATCCATGCGGTGCTGTTCTCAGCAGCCTGACCTAATTCTTTCAATTCTTCTTTCAGGGCTCACCCCGTTATTCTGATTCTTCTCAAGAAATCCACTGTAGAGAGGCCTACAAACGCTCGTCATCCTACTTCCACTGCAGATACATCAAAACCACAGCCTTTAATACAGCACTCCCTTCATACCTAATCAACATTTTTATCATGGGCTAAAGTGAGGATTTTCTCCCATCGTTCTTAACTTCTAAGCTCCATATCACCATATCAGGTCGTTATCTAGTTAACACAATCTCAGGAGGAAACGCTAAATATGATATAAGATCAGTGCGTACCTCCAATTTAACAATAGGTATAAACCTCCATCGTAAATTAATAACTTTTCTATTTCTTAAAATCATTTCGTCTTTGATGTTCCCATATTCTCTATCAATTACATATTCTACATATCATGACAAGCCATAAGAACATACCACTCTCGAACCTTCAATACCTGATTTTTCCTCTATATGTACCTACGAAGTTTCTATCCACATACTATAAGAATGTTTTCCCTCAGAAGAACACTCTGGACACTTCTTAACCCCGCTCACTTTCCACCTAACTACCTTAACTGGACTAGGGAGCTGGTCATACACTGCCCTGAGCATGAAGATAAGCCTAGATAACTTCATATGTTAGATGTCCCCCACTTCAACTAACGATCTACAACATTTTCACAACATATCTATCAACCTTGATGAGCTTGAGGTAGTCCCAGTGCTATTCTTCTTTCTTTTTCAATTTTACTTAATACCTCTGTTACCATTTTTCTACGTTATTCGACAGTGCCTTTCGAAACCCACACCTGACTTTCTCAATCTAAACCTCTCCTGTCCATTTGCACCACTCCTACAATCTCCTTCGTCACTAGCTTACTTTCTATATCTGCAATCCTTGTGCCCACATCCTATTTTCTGCCTATGTTAAGGTCAGAGCATTATTCCATAATGGTCTTATCCTTTGATTTCTTCAACGTCATGAGAAGCCTACTCTTACCACCTTTGTATCCTTCCACCAACAATGGAATTGTAAGTGTCAACTTAAAGGAACATGCATAGAGTGCATTAGAATTGAAGCTCCCAGGGACCCAAAGCCATTTCTTAAGCTTCGCATTAGTCTTTCTTTACATAGCCCAAACAGGAGACAGGGATATATCACAAACCTGCAGAGGGCACAAAATCCTTGGTAGGATACTAAATTGAAAACACGCTACACTTTATGCTTTAGCCTAAAAAACATCGTTAAAGTAGAGAATCGGCGAGTAGGGTAACAGCAAAATGTTCTGATTATTCTGATTCTGGCGTCAGAAGGACTAGCTTACCAATTCTTGAAGTTGTTGCGATGATTTACACACCAAAATGTTCTGATTATTTTGATTCTGGCGTCAAAAGGACTAGCTAACCAATTCTTGAAGTTGTTGCGATGATTTACACACCAAAATGTTCTGCTGATTATTCTGATTCTGGCGTCAAAAGGACTAGCTCACCAATTCTTGAAGTTGTTGCGATGATTTACACACCAAAATGTTGATTTTTAATTTTGGGAGTGCAGAAGCAGTACAGCGTTTCACTAACTTCAACACATCAAGACAACTCATCACCCCAGGCTAAAACTGCTGCCTTCATAGTGACTGCCATTCATTCATAAAAGAGAAGAAACAAGTATTTTTTTGAAAAACAATGAGGGTGATGTGGAGATGACAATAACCAAAAGTACAGAAAGAAAGGGATGAATACACAAAACCATACAAAAATCTCTATATAAGTAGCCACAGAGTCAATGTTACAAGTTGATGGGAATTAGCCATTGTAAAACACTTTATAGCATTGTTCAGTTTAAATGCTTTTATTCAAACCTGAATTCATGCAAATGAAAGGAATTCAACATTTATTTGTAAATAAAAATTTTCTTGGAAATATTTGGTTTTGTGTATTCGTCCCTTCTTTGTTTATGTACTTTTTGGCATTGTCATTCCTACATCATTCTTAATTTTTTTATCAACATTTTTTTGGAACTTGTAGAGTTATTGTCCTTGCATGAAGGAACATGCAAATTTAAGGTCTGCGAATAGATGGCATATACTGGAACATGTCTCAAATGAGTGTGACATAGTCGTCTTCTCAAACTGTTTTAAAATATTAACAAGGGCCAGTGATGAACAGAGCCTCTCTATAAAAGACAAATTGCTCATAGCTAAACTGAGGCCAAAGATTAACCAGTAAGTTCTCTTTTTAAGTTATTCTTGGTTTTATAACTACAATCGTCATGTTGTACAATTTAATACGTGTAGTGAAACTAGGTAATAAAGAATTATTAATTCCTTTGAATTACCGGATAATCTCTAACTTTATCTAAAAAAATAAAACCTTTAATATTGCTTATCTAAAAAAGTAATTGATGTGGAGAACCATCATTCATTAGGCCTAGCTCTGTGGATAGCATCGAGATTAGTTATCCCAACACGATTTTCATGTGTTATCTACCGTCATATAGGGTCATCGCAATCTGGTAGCAAGATTACAGTTATCCTGTCACGATCCTCGTGTGTTATCTAACATCACGCAGAATCGTCGCAGTCTGGTATCGAGATTACAGTTATCCTGGCACGATCCTCGTGTGTTATCTACCGTCATATAGGGTCATCTCAATCTGGTAGCAAGATTACAGTTATCCTGGCACGATCCTTGTGTGTTAACAATTTATTAGTTAACTGACACCAATAACTGTAATAATTAATGTTTAACGGGCTTATCAAGCTTGTAGACTTCTGTCAGCTAGGTTTTAAAGAGATTTAATTGGGAGCTCTCTAGATACATGACTTAAATACGCGTCGTTAACTTATTAGTTGACCAATAATATTCGCATGAAAGAAAAAACGCAGTACTGTTTATTTAGGATGATTGTGACACAAAAACATTTGTATGTTTTATCGAAGTAATCAATTAATTCCGATTTCTTCATCTTGTTTAATGTCTTGGAAATGTTTATTAAGTTTAGAAAGACACGTTGATTCTGTGAATTATTAAAATAGACTCGTCCTTAGTTTGAAGTCATATCAAACTGAGAATTCAAAGATAACAATAATATATAGTGAGTGTGGAAAGACAAGAAATGTCATTCATTCATCGACATTTTGAGTTAGTATTGGTATTCTAACTAAAAACATTATGTCCTTAAACAATATAGTTTAAACGCCGAAAGTTAGCGAAGTATTGGAAACCAATAGATCTAAGATTTCTTATAAAAACCACGTAAACTGCAGGTTTTTTTCACATTCCTGTTGATATGTTCATTTCGGATTTTAAATCGGAGGTGTGTAGAAATAGTGTTCCAGGATTACGTATAAGTTAGTGGAATGTGGAGAGAAACATCTGCAGTTTACGTGAGTTTTATCATAAATGTTAGACCTAATAATTTCTAATCCTTCGTCACCTTTCGGCGTTTAAACCCTAACTTTTGAATTGGTATACTGCATATGTAAATAGCGTTTCAGAAATGCAAAAGTTTTCACGGTTTTGGAACGACATGATACTTTCTATTCCCATAAAGGAGCTGTATGATACTTGATATCACTATACTTGTATATCGACGCAAACGTCCTGTCAAGTATATTCAATAACGTTCTCTTTTTCCAAATGTAAAATTTATTAATATCGTCAGACAAAACTTTCTTCCTCCGAGGAATCTTTTCCCAGGCGATGATCATCTCTTGCACTAATATACTTGTTACTTATAGTCAATGATTCTAATCATTTGGATCCTCCAATGCCAAATTTACCCAGTTATATTTATCACATAGTTTAATGATTTTTTTCTAATGTTCTCCAATCTGTTCCATTTTTTAAACACAAACTTCTGTTTTACAAATCATAACTTCGTCCACACATCAGTTTTACACGTGCATTAAGTACTGTCAGTCTTCTGTTTCATCAGATCTTTTGGCAGCCCTATGATGATCCGCCATTAAAATACAACTTTTGTATCTCATCATCCAGCCCAACTGACGATTACTGGCGTTGACCGAACTAAATGTCTTTGGACAATAACTTGTGAGAGACAAAGGAAATGCTATTTTTACATACCTCTGATATAAAATCCAGGATACGCAAATTAAGAAGAATGTTGAAAAACCAATTTCAACTTTACGTGAGTTTTATCACAAATGTTATGTACTAGTTTTGTACATTAGCTCTTCCTATGTTTAAAATTATATATTATTATCTTAAAGTAGCGCCACTATTATGATTAAAAACTTAATATAAACCGTCAATACTTGATGGTTTATGAATATTATTATTAGAAAGTTACAATGATCTGTTATTGTCTTGGTACACTACGAATATTATTATGAGAAAGTTACAATATTCTGCTATTGTCTTGGTACACTACGAATATTATTATTAGAAAGTTACAATGTTCTGCTATTGTCTTGGTACACTACGAATATTATCATTAGAAAGTTACAATATTCTGTTATTGTCTTGGTACACTACGAGTATTATTATTAGAAAGTTTCAATGTTCTGTTATTGTCTTGGTACACTACGAATATTATTATGTAAAAAGTTTCAATGTTCTGTTATTGTCTTGGTACACTACGAATATTATTATTATTGTCTTGGTGCACTACGAATATTATTATTAGAAAGTTACAATGTTCTGTTATTGTCTTGGTACACTACGAATATTATTATTAGAAAGTTACAATATTCTGTTATTGTCTTTGTACACTACCAAGAAGTTGAAATTTTCTGTTATTGTCTTGGTACATTTGTTAGAAAGTTACAATGTTCTGTCAATATGAATATTATTGTTAGAAAATTACAATGTTCTGTCAATATGAATATTATTGTTAGAAAATTACAATGTTCTGTCAATATGAATATTATTGTTAGAAAGTTACAATGTTCTGTTAATATGAATATTATTATTAGAAAATTACAATGTTCTGTCAATATGATTATTATTATTAGAAAGTTGCAATGTTCTGTCAATATGAATATTATTGTTCGAAAATTACGATGTTTTGTTACTGCCTTGGTACTTTACGGATATTGTTATTAGTAAAATAATACGTTACAAGTTAGGAAAAAACATTTCAAAAAGGAAGTAACTGTAGGGATGGCTAATATCAATCCTTCAAAAACAATGCAAACAAGAAAGCTAACTTATAAGGGTAATGATAACATCATTTATACTAGAATTATGATTACATTATTGAATTACTACTAGTTAATAATACTTATAAAAGTGGATACTCCGTTTGAAACTGTCACCTTAGGGAAACTGGTTGACGTCATTGTTTTGGTTTTGGAGTTATCATGTAATAAAAAAGAAGCAGAAGAAAGAACAAGAAAGTCAAACTTTTTCTGTTGTATTTACAGACATTCCCAGAACTTGTGACTCAGTCATTACATAGATATTGTTATAAAAGAAAATACTGTATAGTATTGTAAAGTTGTGATGAAGTATTGAAGAGATATTTGAATTACCATTTCGACGAACAGTCCAAACCATCCCTACATAGGCTATGCCTACTTGATATTAATGACTTTCATCCTTGTTCTTGTTTATTTTATACTATGACAGTGCACAACTTGAAATAAAGTCTCCAAAAGCTTCTTTACGGATATTTTTTTTTTTTGACGGAAGATGCTTCAACGACATCGTTTCCAGGCAATTCATCATCCAAGTGGAGTTGTTCCTGACAGTCTGTGGATGAGGGACAGTTGTAGTCATTTGTAATGGCATTTAAAAATGTTGTTGAAAGAAACAGGAAAAAAATACTAAAACGATGAGGCAGCATCATTAAGCCTGAGATACAGTTAGTTGAAGATTTGACTCGGGAAAAGCCAGATACGTGAAGGCAATATGTACTTTCTGTAACTAATTTATCATTATGTATTTATATTTAATATGAACGTTGTTTGGACTGAATTTGTATTTAGAAATATGCGTGACTTGTAGTATCAAATATGTGTTGCGTATAACGAATTTGTGATATATTTATTTTAATGTCAACGTTTGTTTCGAATAAGTTTATATTTGAGGACACGTCTAGCTTACCGTGTTAGTTATGTATGGCGAAACTCCCGCCAATTCATCAAGATTGTAGAATATTCGTGAACACAAGAATCAACAATATATCTACTTCCTCAACTGGTATTGTCCGAATGTTCATGAAAAGTGCCTCGCCTATAAAAATAGCAGGGCATCGCGCCAAAAAACAACAGAGAGCAGGCAAGTCTACTATGAAACGGTTATAACCGTGTATGCTATAAACTGTGATTTTGCTAACTCTTATCAAAATATTCGACATTTGACCAGAAACAGTTATAAATTTCGAACGTCTCATCTGCCCAAAAATATTACTGGTTTCTCATCGGACATTAGTGGTTTATGAAAAAAATATCTTACTTCAACGGACCAATAATTCAGTGCCTGACAAAGCTAGCTAGCTTCCCGCCAATCATATGTAAGTACAACTCGCTGGATATCAAGGAGACCCTGAACTAGGAAGACGATCTTAGGCTATTTGTAAGTTAGTGAAATTTCTGTTTATGAAACATGACTTATAATTATTAATCATAATAGTTGCCATTGTAAATTATAGTGTTGTATATGTTTATATATATATATATTAAAACGTATTTGTTTCAAAACAAAAACAGTGTGAATCAATCTTGTTGGCAAATGGCGTAAATTAGATAAAATATCGGCATATTTCTAAACACTAAATCTAGGCTACAGTTCAACTATTAAAAGTTAAATTATTTAACGCGCCCTTGGATTATTTCAAATTCTCAATACGTAACATTTCGCTTCAGACAAGAATGATATTGATTGTTTCGTGGCAAACCTAAAGACTTAAAACATTACACCTCGAGCCAAAGCACGCTACACTACACGATAATTGTTTCACTGTTTCTCTAACTCCAGTTTACTCATGCAGGTTTATGACACGTTCATTGTCTCACTTTCTCTGTAATTACTCCAGACCAGAGGTTGAAAGCTCATACTAAATATATTGTTAATGATATTTCTTCTTCTTTCGACCTAAATCCCATCTAGATTTGCGGGTCGGCCGCTCGGATATTTCGTATTAGCCAAGATTTTTACACTCGGGTGGCTAGTCCTAACAGCAACGCTGAAGGACGAGTATGTTCGGTGACGGGGATTCGAATCCGCGACCCTCAGATTCCGCATCGAACGTTTTAACGACCAGGTCATGCCAGGCTATTTGCTTTGGTATTTCTATCGTTTGATACTTTCACTAAACGTTTATTTAGAAAATATGTAGCTATAGATATAGGGAAATAAAGAAAGCGTTTATATATCTGTAGAACTATTTTTTTAATAGTTATTCTTTCATCTATCTATTCGTCTTTGTATCTTATCCTATATTTCAATTGTTATTTACATCTCTACCTATCTGTTAATGTGGATGGAACCGTGTTTATTTCAATATATATAACGATGACGTCTGATGACGTCAAAGTAATCATTAAAAGTTTCAATATTATTCGTTACCCAAATCAAGTTGTGTTTTAATTATATGCACTGCTGTTACGTTTATCTTTTCAAATTCTTATAAACAGTATATTCCGTTTTCCCATGATTTGAAAAAAATCTTCATTTTAGAAAAACGTTTCGTAAAGATATTTCCAAAGGAATACCGCTCTTAAACTAAGTACTGCTTTCATAAGAGAGTTCTCCGCTTTCAGCAGGTTCAGTTAGAACAATTTCTTCAAATTAAAATTTATTCATAAATATTCCTGAACAGCGTTTACAGAAAATTCTTAAAAATTCTCAATCCACACTTTATTAAAAGAAATTTGATACACTAAATAAAACTAAACGTTTCAGTCTCTGGGGGACAGCGATAAGTTTACGGATTTATAGTGCCAAATTATCAGCAGATAGCCTGATGTGGCTTTTCTATAAAAACACACACACACACACTAAACGTTCCCGTTTCGTCGAAATAACCACTAGGTCCTCTTTTTTTTTTATTCTAACCAAAAGGTACCGCTTTGAAGAATAGAACTGCTTCAATACTAGCAAGTAAAATCCAACAAGAATCCAACTGTTTGACGATTAGCAGGTAAAATCCAACAAGAATCCAACTGTTTGACGATTAGCAGGTAAAATCCAACAAGAATCCAACTGTTTGACGATTAGCAGGTAAAATTCAACAAAAATCCAACTGTTTGACGATTAGCAGGTAAAATCCAACAAGAATCCAACTGTTTGACGATTAGCAGGTAAAATCCAACAAGAATCCAACTGTTTGACGATTAGCAGGTAAAATACAATAAGAACCAAAGTGTTTGACAACTAACAGATAAAACCTATTGAAAAACCAACAGCCTGACAACTACTAGGTAAAATCCAACTGTTTGACGATTAGCAGGTAAAATACAATAAGAATCCAACCTTTAGACAATTAACAGGTAAAATACAATAAGAATCCAACCTTTAGACAATTAACAGGTAAAATACAATAAGAATCCAACTGTTTGACAACTAACAGGTAAAATCAAATGATAATCAAACTGGTTGACAAGTAACATGTAAAAATACAATAAGAACACAACTGTTTGACAAGTAACATGTAAAACACAATGAGAACACAATTGTTTGACAACTATCAAGTAAAATACAATGACAATACAACTGTTTGACAACTATCAAGTAAAATACAATGACAATACAACTGTTTGACAAGTAACATGTAAAACACAATGAGAACACAATTGTTTGACAACTATCAAGTAAAATACAATGACAATACAGCTGTTTGACAACTATCAAGTAAAATACAATGATAATACAATTGTTTGACAACTATCAAGTAAAACACAATGAGAATACAATTGTTTGACAACTATCAAGTAAAATACAATGACAATACAACTGTTTGACAACTATCAAGTAAAATACAATGACAATACAACTGTTTG
>NW_013676319.1:15067-18759 GCF_000517525.1 Limulus polyphemus
AACTGTCTGACAAGTAACATGTAAAACCCAATGAGAACACAACTGTCTGACAAGTAACATGTAAAACCCAATGAGAACACAATTGTTTGACAAGTAACATGTAAAACCCAATGAGAACACAATTGTTTGACAAGTATCATGTAAAACCCAATGAGAACACAAATGTCTGACAAGTAACATGTAAAACACAATGAGAATATAGCTGTCTGACAAGTAACATGTAAAACACAATGAGAATACAACTGTCTGACAAGTAACATGTAAAATCCAGTAAGAATACAACTGTCTGACAAGTAACATGTAAAATACAATGAGAACACAACTGTCTGACAAGTAACATGTAAAATCCAGTAAGAATACAACTGTCTGACAAGTAACATGTAAAACCCAATGAGAACACGATTGTTTGACAAGTAACATGTAAAACCCAATGAGAACACAATTGTTTGACAAGTAACATGTAAAATCCAGTAAGAATACAAGTGTTTTACGATAGAAAGTAAAGTATTGTCCAGGATTTTAGTCCTGTCCAATGTTAAAGATTTTACTCTTCTCCAATGTGAAGTGTTGTCTAATATTACTTATTCTTAATTGTTATCGTATTTATGAGTAATTATCTTTGTACTGTTACTGTTGTTTACCAAATAAAGCAAGATTAGTTTCAATAAGTCATTGAATTAAAACATGTTGATTTATTTTACAGCCAGCGTTTACTTTCAGGCAGTAATGGTATACCATGTGGCAACAAGTGCCTTAAAACTGAGCAATCTCGTACGTGCAAGATCAATCCATTTTGTCAAACTGTCAATGTTTGCTCAGTAGGCACTTATGTTTGTTTCTTGAATATGGCATAATCCTTAAAAGCTTGACAGACAGAGAAGTAGAAAGGACAAGGTAAACATTATTTTAATATATTATTCCTATCAACACGATTATCAACGCATTTGTGGTTCTAATCTAATAAAAGTAACATTCAATTATAGTTCTAACCTAATAAAATTGGCATTCAACTGTAGGTCTAATCTAACAAATGTGGCATTCAACTGTAGTTCTAATCTAACAAATGTGGCATTCAACTGTGGTTTTTATCTAATAAAGTGAGATTCAACTGACATTTTTACGATTCCTAGATAACTTGGTGAACAATTTGACGAGAAAGATGTTTCCAACAAAGGAAAAGTTATAAAATTAGAAGTTGGCTAAACAAGAAAATAATGGCTAAATAAAATCGGACTCTTGTCTGACGAGATTCATCGATTTGAAGCAGAGGACAGAAAGCAGATCGAAAGAACTCTACCACCGTGTATGAAACGAAGAATGTTTCATTGCTTGCTTGGATGACAAAGTTAACTCGTTAAGAAAAGCAGGTCCACAGCAAAATATGCAAGAAGGCTAAAGGTCTAAATATATGCCCGTAAAGATGAATAACATTAATAGGCCAAAGAGAAGTTATTGAGGATCAAAAACACACATTGACAATAACCAGCCGGTCAAGATTACGAAGGGTTAATGTTAGAGGCAAGAAAGTGAAGTATGGAGATTGAATTCTTAGATTACAAGAGAAATTCAGCGACATTAATTTGATACATTTAGTTTCGTGATGCATGTAGTTGAAAGATTTAACGTCAATGTTCTTGTTTATTGAACCACGACCACAGTTCTATTCGTCTTTAAAAGCATACAGTTATCGACTTCTATGTGTTACGTGCTGAACTGGCTGTCTTCGTAAACGTAAACTGAAATATTTTTACGTCTCCCGGTTCGACCTCTCTTCATTTCCTTTTTATTATTATTGTTATTCAGTTATTGATTTGAATAATTTTGTCTCCGTATGTAATTAAATGACTTTGTATTCCTAAAGTTCCATTATTTTCATTAAATTCTCGGCGCATACTGGTACATTTTTTCATACTGGTACATTTGTTCATATTGTTATATTTTGTTCATACTGGTACATTTGTTCATATTGTTATATTTTGTTCATACTGGTACATTTGTTCATATTGTTATATTTTGTTCAAACTCGTACATTTTTTCATATTGTTATATTTTGTTCATACTGGTACATTTTTTCATACTGGTACATTTTTTCATATTGGTACATTTGTTCAAAAACGGTACATTTGTTCATATTGGTACATTTTTTCATACTAGTACCTTTTTTCATACTGGTACATTTTTTCATATTGGTACATTTTTTCATATTAGTACCTTTTTTCATATTAGTACCTGAAAAAATGTACCAGTATGAACAAATGTACCAGTATGAAAAAATGTACCAGTATGAAAAAAGACTGGTACATTTTTTCATACTGGTAAATTTTTTCATATTGGTACATTTGTTCAAAAACGGTCCATTTTTCATACTGGTACATTTTTTCATATTGGTACCTTTATACTGGTACATTTGTTGATACTGGTACATTTTTCATACTGGTATATTTGTTCATATTGGTACATTTTTTATGCTGGTACATTTGTTCATACTGTTACATTTGTTCATATTGGTACATTTGTTCATACTGTTACATTTGTTCATATTGGTACATTTGTTCATACTGTTACATTTGTTCATATTGGTACATTTACAGTGATAGACTATTACGTGGTCTTTACACAGTGGTAGACTACTACGTGGTCTTTACACAGTGGTAGACTACTACGTGGTCTTTACACAGTGGTAGACTATTACGTGGTCTTTACACAGTGATAGACTACTACGTGGTCTTTACACAGTGGTAGACTATTACGTGGTCTTTACACAGTGATAGACTACTACGTGGTCTTTACACCGTGGTAGACTACTACGTGGTCTTTACACAGTGGTAGACTACCACGTGGTCTTTACACAGTGCTAGACTACCACGTGGTCTTTATACAGTGCTAGACTACCACGCGGTTTTTACACAGTGCTAGACTACCACGTGGTCTTTACACAGTGCTAGACTACCACGCGGTTTTTACACAGCCCTAGATAATGTAGAGGTACTATGTAATTTATATTGTGCAGATATGAGTGACGAGACTTACATCAGCACCACCAGAGCGACTGTAGTTTCGTTCTATGAGACATGTTATCGATTTTTAGCTTCGTTAGCAGACTTTTTCATTATGTTTCACAAACCATATCTAACTGTTAGAACGTAAATTGTGTGAACTTCTGCCTTCAAGAACAAAAACATAATCTATATGTATTGATTTACTTATGGCAAGACTTTGTAGAGTGTATATTTAGTACGTACTAAATATATAGATAATTTAATTTGTGATGCACACTTTTAGTAGTGTTTAATTTTGTACCTCCCGCTGTACTAAATTAAGAATAGGAAAATCGCTTTATAATCACAGCAGTAACGAGCTTCTACAGCCCTGCTATTGACAGTGTAACATTACCAGACTTTGAAAAGATTTTCTCGACTTACGAATAACTAGAACAGTATCGGTTAAGGTCTCTTCAAATAGCTATTAACAAAACTGTTACCTGTGTAACAAAACTTCGTGTATATACATTGTTGCGTCAGCGAGTCACATGACTAGTGTGACGCCACGTTTCTAGAACTATCCCGTACCTTGGCGAATGCTCTAGTATTTACTAGATATAGGGTAGTCTGGCATGTAAAAGAGGGTGACAACGTGACGGGAGAATAATGTAATGTGTAGGTAGTGAGTAATTGAACTGCATTCACAGGGTA
>NW_013676320.1:0-8074 GCF_000517525.1 Limulus polyphemus
ATATATATATATATATACGTTACAGATTTATTTTCTTTTTCACCAAAGGTAAAATTGAAAAGAGAATATGTGACGTAGAGGCTTAATGCATTCCTTGATTGGTCGTATCCTCTGCTGTGGATTGCAGTTTTGCTTATTGAAGGCTCATCAGCACAGTTTGGTCAAAAAGTAAATAAATCTGTAGCATCCCTAGATACTTTAGTGCTTAGTGTCTAGGGGTGGGTCGAGAAAACAGTGGTTCCCGCATTCAATCTATTGCTCTATGATGCTTACAAATAACTTATTAAAGTTGAGTTATAGCCTTATTTGAGCACTTAATTGCCATTATCAAGTACTTCATAGCTTGTGAGACTCCCAGTATCATTGAAAAGTGTTGCTAAGGTAGAGAACTATCTAAAGAGCCAGTGTTCATCTTTCGTTTTTCTTCTCCCTTGCTAGCCATAAAATGTGTGATGTTTTTGCAATGACTTTAGTAAGACAGAAAAGCGTTTTAAGAGCACTTAGGAACAGGCTATCACTAAACATGGTAGTGCTTAGTATGTAGGGATGAGCCAAAAAAATGGCTGCCGCATTCAGTCTATTACTCTTTGTGCTTACAATTAACTGCTAAAGTTGAGTTATAGCCCTATTTGAGCACCTAAATGCTATTATCGAGTGTTTCACAGGTTGTATAACAGTTATATTATTCTGTTCTTCTACCACACACATGTTTGCGGTTAAATAACAAAAAGGATAACAACTACTTAGCAGTGAGTTCAGTTTATAAGTATACAAGTAACAAAAACATTTTTTGCAAAAATTAAGTATGAAGTCCTCCCTATTAATCGCCATAGCCTTAGCATGTGGCGCAGTCGATTGTTTGCACATGCAATGAGTTGGGGGTGAGGTTGGAAGGTGTGGGTTCTGTAAATATTCCCTTAACGTCAATTCAGTGCTCTAGGGTACTTCTACCATCCTGGAGAATCCGTTCCAGCTTCACTGGCCCCCAACGTAATTTAGAATTAGAGAAACTGACAAAACTGATATGATATTAACAATATATATATATATATTACCATTCAATTATCAAAATAAAATAAATGTTCACTTATCAACCTACTTCAATGAAACTGTTATAAAAAAGGGGGAAAAGAAATAAAAAAAATTTGCAAAATTAAGTGTGGTGTAGGGATGGCAATACCAAAAAGTGCAGAAACAAGATAGGGATCAATACATAAAATCCCTACATAAGTAGCCAGTAAGTAGTGAGTCAATCTTACAAGCTTATGGTTATTAGCCACTGTAAGACTGTATAGCACTATTTATTTTAAATGCTTTTATTCAAACCTGAATTCATGCAACTGACAGGAATTCAACATTTAGTTGCAGATAAAAGTTATTCTTGGAAAGATTTGACTACTTAAGTGATGATTTTTGTATAGTTTTGTGTTTTCATCCCTATCTTTACTTTTTGCCATTGCCATCCCTACACCATACTTAATTTTTGCTATTTTTATTACTTTATATATATATATATATATATATATGGTCATTAAACAGTTGGTCCTTAGTATAATATCAAATAAAGAATTAGGTGCATTGTCATAACATTATTCACATACCTAACTTAATTTAGGTTACTGTACAGTGAAATATAAAAGACTCAAAACCAAATAAATGTTATAATCTAAAGAAAAGTTTTACTGTCCTATTAAAGGGAATATTTGCAGAGCCCTATTATATTGCATTGAATTTTAAAGATGGCGCTGGAATATTGTCTTTGGAATAAAAATAGTTCTGATTGTTCATACTTACTTTAAGATTACATATTAGTTCGAATTTTAAATGGATTTACTTTTATTCAAGTGGTATTCTAATATTAGATAATAAAGACAATGAAGATATCACACGTCTTTTTGTATATTTTGTTGTACCTTGTTTACCGTAAGTTGAAAACAGTTACTCACAATATTGGTAATAAAATGTACAGGTTTAACACAAGAAAGTGTTACAATTTTGGCTTCATCGTTCAAGCTATCTGTATTCAGGATTATATAAATATCGCCGAAAACGATCTCTTCGTTACTCTCTCTATGCAATATATACATCAGATCGTACTACAGTCAACTTGGCTGTGCTACACTCCGCCCTAGTTAATAATTTATTTTTAAATTGACATAATTGTTCAGTGTTAATGCTGTCGGAAGTATTTACCACCAGTAAGTCCTACATTTGTATTTATTTATATTTAACGTTATTAGGTTCTTCAATCTTAGACTTGAGGCACAATGAAATGTTCCAACATTTATTACCTCATGCAAATATTTGTATGTGTCACGTGAACATTTTTACCCAAAAAGATTTTCATCCGATTCAAATCTCCCAGAGTTCATTATGATTTGCATACTCACTACTGGGGTAGGAAAGCGCAATGAACTCTGAGAGAAAACGATCTGATTACAATTATTGTCACTGTAACATTCTGAGTTATAAACGTTGTTTGTTATAGTGAACACAGAATCTAAGTTGGCTTTTTTATTATTACCAAGATTATGGATGGACAGACACAAAGATATGATTTCGTAATTTGTTATTAGTAAAATTTGTTTGTGCTTTACAATCGGGCTGTTTAAAAACCCGAACATTCCTTTAAAAAGTATTTTTATTCGGATATTTTTTCAGCTCTAAAATTTAGTGAAGCACCTAACGTCGTCAAGCGCATGTCGAGAAACACTCGAACCTACCGAGTTTCATGCTTTAATTGTAAGTAATAAAGTCATTACTGTTGAAGATCAGTAAGCTGGTTCTGTCTTAAACTTTAAGAAAGAAACAGAAAAACTTAAATCATATTAGCACGTCACAAAGCTTGGCTTTGTTGGAAATAAACACTTAAATTATTATTACCAACGAACGTTAAACAATCTTGTAAAAATATCTTAGATACTGTTACATATCTGCTTGTTTCTTAATTTACCTTAAATTTAAAGTTTCTTACTTTACTTACGGTCACTACCGCTCGCTTGACTCAATTATCTGTCTCTATACCTATCTATCTGCAATTATTTGCCGGGCTTATATACAAAAAAGGAGGGCGCCTAGAACAGACTAGAGTTGCCAGAAAAAGTCAAGATCCTTCGAGAATCTCATGACGTGTTACCAGCGTCACTTGACTGCCGCTGTCGTAACAATACTAAAAGCTAGTTTAAAAACTATCGATTTGATATTCTGTTTTTATTTAGAAAATGTTGCTTCCTGAAGTTTTATTTAACAGTGCAACATTTATAGATAAAAATGACAGAACAAATAAATAAACACACACACACATACATTAGGAAAATCCAGTCACTTCATTTAGAAACTCTGAAGTTGTGGATAGGGATATATAAAAAGATGTAATAGTTTGCCCCTGAAGGAGAAAGATCCACCTTTCGAAAACGCTCGGGTTATAGGGTTTTTATTCGTTTCTGACAAATGTAATAAATACGGTTATTTTTCGTACTTAGATCTTTATAAAAGACCGATATCTTAATTGCAAAATAAACTAAAAATCAAGTAACGTATGGATTAATTCGTAAAATACACATATTTTAAATACCCATCATGCGAGTCAAACTATTAGGTATACTTCTCATATTACATCATTTCCGGCGTTTACTTCGATGATAGCTATTAAGTTCTGACCATATATTGTCAAGAATTGTTATCTTTGATAAGAACTATGTAAATAAAAGCTAATTTCGGATAAGATTAATCCTATTTCCAGTAGCTAATTTATATTTTAATCTATATTCTGTATTAAAATTTGTAAACGACAAAAGGCCTATCTTAAGCTATTCTCATGCAAAATACTGTCTTTATCGAGTAGAGAAAAGATAATGTTTGAGTATTTATTTGTAAAATTATAAAATTGTATTGCGTCAAAAGTATTATATTTCTAACTGTGTTTGTAAAGTATTCTTATCAGGACGCATCATGAAATACATACTCTTTGTGTGCTTTTATTGTAAACCACAACCTTATCACATAAGAAAAGTGGCTCAGAACCAAACTCGTCACGTTTATTAAAAGCACATAAAAAATTGTCATTTTTGACGATAATTATCACAACTGCCTCCTAAGGTGACATGGGTAAAAAACCCAAAAGTGCAGCCGTAACCACGAGGGGTACAGAGATTTTGCAAGCACACTGGCATATTCGGTTTATACTTGTGCTTTATTGGCTGTAAAGGTACGGTAAACTGGAAGTATTTTGTTGCGCCAAAAAGAACTTGTGGAGTTCTGTATGAGTGCCCATTTCAGTCTCCTTGAATTTGGCAAGTCTAATTTTGTTTGTGTCATGGGAGAAAAAAAGAAAGAAAAAAGTTACGTTTTAAATTAACTCTTTCTTTGTTTATTTACGTTGAAACCTGTTTTTTTCCTTTATCAGTTCAGCTCTTTTAATGCCACCTAACTAACAAAAAGACAATATCAAATTTATTTAATTTCTAAATTGAAAACTTATACACATATTGACATATTTTCTGCCTCAAAACAAAAACATCGAAATTCCTTGATGAGAAAAACCTTTTTTTTTTTTTTATCTAGTATCATGTAATAAATTAAATAGTATTTTTGGGGATAATACTGAAATATTTCTAATGAAAAATAACTGAAAATTTTGAGGTTATTCTGCTTTAGCAATAACATACTGATTATATTTGTGATAAGACATTAGTATTAGGCCTATTATATACTTAAACACTATATTATTTACCTAGTCCTTTAGAGATTTTCGAGAATTAGAAGAATATTTATAGTATTGTAACCTCACTATATTCCTGATATCCATTGCCGACGACACGTTTCGCTCAATAAGCCTAATACCATTTTTTTTTTTTGACAAATATAATTATAATCATGCTGCGCCAGTTTGAAAAAAAGCGTTCACCCCATAACAACTGTTATTGTAACAAATGGCTTATATAAATAGTGTCCGGACCCTACTGTGTTTGTTGTATCCTTGCCAGCTTGAAACGCATCGTCGGCAATGGATATGGCGAATATAGTGTGATTAGAATATTATTATTATACTCTCTTGTAACTCTTGAAAATCCACAAAGGGTGGATAAATAATATAGAGTTTAAAAAATATAATATATGTTCTGTACATTATTACAACAATTGTTATGATTTGAACGCCTTTTTCAAGCTGACGAAGCATGATTACAATTATATTAGTCATAAGATATTAGTATTAGTTTATGGGTGGCTATGACAGTTACTTTAGTTTCTTAACTTCCTTGTCTAAATGGTTTTCAAAAGTATGGTCAACAAAAACCTCCAAAAATGTTACATGTTGTGAGTTTTATCAATTCATTTCGAAAGGTCGAATTAAAAAACTACTTTGAGGTTTTATATTAGGCTTAACCGAGATTTGTTACGTTCCATGAAAAAATATTATCTAAGTTTGTCTAACGTAAGCCTAACAGGCTGATTGGAGGTTTAAGAGTGCTTTGATAATGTACATTTTTATACCTAGTATACATAGCGAATGACTTAAACTTAACTAGTTAAAGTCTGCAATCAGTAAGACCATAAAAATGTCAGTGTTATTTTAACAGCGAAGTTTAATATAACTTAAGTTTAGGCTAGAGCGAAGTTAGCCTGAAAAATTAAAAGAACAACGATCTGAAGTGGCGTTAGCTATTTTATTAACTAATCACTTTAAATTAACCTCAAGTTATTTTGTATAACTATAAATGGGACTTATGAGTTTCGTCCAATAATTTTAAACATTTATAAAGTATTTATATAAAAATCGTTTGATTATCAAATGATGTTCATCAATATTTGTTTTTAAGTCATCATTTCTTTGCGTTCTGTTATGAGTCAGCGGTAAGTGGTAAATAAAAAAATAGAAAAAATCAGAATATTACTTATATAATTCATACGTCTTTAAGCTGACACAAAGAATTAAAACTAATTTGCAACGCAAAAACTCGGAGTTCGGGGTCGATTCCCTGCAGGTTATATAACACAGGTAGCCCATTGTGTAGCTTTTCTCTAATAAAAGCAAACAAACATCAATTCGTATTGAATAAAAAAGAAGGAAATTTTGTTTAAAAACATTATTTAACTTTGTTTGTACTTTTAAACTTATTATTGTTTACTCCAAGTGTAGTGTCTATTGAGATAACCAAACAAAACATGGAGGGCTCGAAATTATCACGAGATTCAAAATAGATGTACAAGATCCTTGAAACTTAAGATTCAGAATTAGAAAATGAATTATTGGAAAGACGTTGTAAAGTTACTTTTGAACTAATTAGAAGATATTCAAATCTCAACAAATTGTGACGTGTTTCTACCACTACATAGGAGAAAATACTTGAAAAAAAAATCGATAGGAACACACTCCGAGTGTAATAGGTGTATGATAACAGCAGATCAGATTGTGATGATTGCTGTTTATTTTCTTACATTGTAGAACGTGAAGCATCATACTTAATGTTAATACGTCTGCGATATTGCATAACAGTAAAACGTATAGCAATAATTATTTGTTTTTTATAAAGCGAATATTTTCATATGTGGTCAAGTTCTTGATTGAAAAACCAGAATAAGTGACGATATTTAAAGTGTTATGCTCGAGACAAAACCGAATGATTTCGTGACCCACTCAAACTATTTACAACTTCACCAAAAGAGATACAGCTCAGAAGGTTCAGCTCAAAAAGCTAGTTATAATTATAACGTATGCTGGTAAGTGCAAGTTGCTATTGCAAATCTGCGCTGACGTGGATATTATATAACATCATATTAGAATAAATGATATCACAGTAATTTTATTTCAATAACTCCTGTCACTTAAAATAAAGTGAGCAGGGTCATTTCCCTCCAAGTCTGCATTTTGAAATGTAACATATTGTTACGTCTCCGTTTGTTAATTGATTTTCCGTAACTTCGTTCCGGCGAAACTTAAGCGACACAAGTTCTTTCTTAATAAAAACTGGTTTATTCTTTCCGAATACAACTTTACCGATACACTCAACTTCAACAATCGCGCTAAACAAACACTATAACGAACGAACGTTAACTTCAACAATACGTCTCTCTCTGACAGCAGTTCAATTACTCATTACCTATCTACACACACATTACATTCCCCTCTTTTATATACCAGCCTTCCCTATATCTAGTAATTACTAGAGCATTCGCCAAAGTACAGGATAGTTCTAGAACGTGGCGTCACTGTAGTCATGTGACTCGCTGACGCAACACTGCCCCCTCCTTAATATTGTTCGTCCCGAACAATAACCACATATAATAAACCAATAACAATTAACAATAACTTAATTAACTGTACAGAATTACAAACACAAAATTACAATTCGACAAAGTCTCTTAATTTTACAGGACGTATCTTCTTCCGTAC
Organism: Limulus polyphemus; assembly: GCF_000517525.1. Taxonomy (NCBI): domain Eukaryota; kingdom Metazoa; phylum Arthropoda; class Merostomata; order Xiphosura; family Limulidae; genus Limulus; species Limulus polyphemus. The sequence goes on from NW_013676320.1 coordinate 7,394, forward strand.
TGGTCTCCGTCTCATTGGCTTCTGCTTCATATGGGGTTCATCCACTTCATCAGTAAATGTCCCATCATCGGTAACAGTCACATCAGTGGTAGTAACTTCATCAAGAGCTTCACTGTTTCCCTTCTCAAAGCTGAGTAGAGTTTCTTCTTCGACGGTGGCTTCTTCAGGTGGCACGTCTTCAGCAGTGTCATTTGTTCTGTTTTCCACTTCGTCCCAACTGAAATGTCCTGGACCATGATAACGCCAAAGCCTGTTGGCATGCACCACTTTTGGCTTACCTCGCCGACCACATTTTATCCGGAAAGTCACGTCTGAGAGACGATCCACTATGTCGTATGGGCCTTCCCATGGAGAAGACAACTAAGGAGACTTCCCTTTGGTCTTCTGGGATTATACAACCATACCTTGTCTCCTGGTACAAAGCTGACTTCAGTAGATCTCTTATCATAAGTCAACTTCATCGAATCAGCAGACATTTTCAAGTTTGAACGCACTTGATGGTGAATATCATCCATCCTTTCCGATAACAGTTTCACAAACTCTGACACATTCTCAGGCAACTCTTCATAAGGTGGGCATCCTGTTTGCTTGGGTCCACTTTTAGCACTACATGTACTGCACCATTATTCCACATCTTGCCTCATACCTATCCAGTAAAATCTTTGTTGTAGGTGACTCAAT
>NW_013676320.1:9049-16858 GCF_000517525.1 Limulus polyphemus
CACTGTAGTCATGTGACTCGCTGACGCAACAATATTTTTACATTTAAACCAGTGAAAATTATAAATAAATAAACAAGAAAAAATCAAAAACAAGTCCCGAGCACCACTCAAAAACAGCAATGCAGAAAACCACTGAGTAACTTTCACACCGGGAAGTCTCTATATGTCTTTTACACTCAGTCACTTCCGTCATTAACTCAACAACTGGATATAACTGTTATACGGAACTTTTTAGGTGTAAAATGAATACAAAATATTTCAATATATATATAAAAGCAGTGAGTAGTATGTGTAATCATATAGAAATACGGACTTTACGGCCAAGTGATACGGTGACGTATTATGTATATAGCTCTTGTAGAAACATTTTTACTCAATATTTTCTTCTTTAAAACGCTAGCTACATACGCCCTCCCCCATCATACAGCGATTTAACCATTTCTTTGTATTCTCAGAAGCCGAGCTACAAATGAAATTTATATTGGATATATATCGTTTTCCTTTACACGTATTTTTTTTTTCTTTTTTCATTTTGTCTCTCACTGAGATGCAATATACGTTTTTTTATGTTCATCACGCTCTTCTATTGATAGATTTTGGACAACGAATTAACAACTTTTCTTGTCAAAAGTAAAAAGAGAATTTAAAGTGCAACAATAATTTACTCTTAACTTTTATACAAGGAAATTTGTTCGTCCACCTTGTGTGGTTAGACACTACTGTAAACCTGTTGAGCGAGCTTTAAAGTGAACCATAATTGTCAGTTAGTGATGTAAGTAATAGAAAGATAAAAAACGAACAGCAAACGAAAAACACTTTGAACCATACTGTCTCACTAGATTGCTACTACTACGGTGCATCACTTAAATATCTATATTATTTGGACTATCAATACACACAATACATACATATATAAATACATACACATACATATATAAATACATACATATATGTCTATATTATTTGGACTATCAATACACACAACACATACATATATAAATACATACACATACATATATAAGTACATACATATATATATATATGACACCTAAGTGGCTCAGCGATAAGTTTGAGGGCTTGTAAAGCTAAAAATCGAATTTCGATATCTGCGTTGGGCACAGCAAAGATATCGTTTGTGTAGCTTTGCGCTTAACAACAAATAAATATACACACACATATACGTAGTATACACGACATCACTAAACAGTCATCGGTGGTTTAGTTGAATGAATTGTTGTTTAACAATATTTGCATGTGACTAATTCAAAATCCTATAAATTTACTTTTTCACTAGGAAAATTAAACAAAAATATAATTCTCGCTTAATCCTCAATTTTTTCTTCCTTTCACTTTAGGTTATGGCAACATCGCTCCCAAGACATCATGGGGCAAAATGGTCACTATCCTCTACGCCATTATTGGAATACCGCTGATGCTTCTATGTTTGTCCAACATCGGGAATGCAATGGCACATTCTTTTAAGTTCATCTACTGGAAGGTTTGCTGTTTCCTCTGCGTTAAGCCACACAAAAGGCGAAGAGAAACCAAATCTTCCTTTCGTCAGAGCGCTCGTTATTTGGCTGGCCGGAACCCTCTCTCGGACTTTGAAGACACTATGAGTGGAAGTAGTTACCATACTGCCCCAGGAGATGGTTTATCAGGGAGAGATTACACTTCCCATTCCCCTACTTCTCCCACGTCTCCTACTTCTATCGGACGAAGCACTCCCCGTTTTCCAGCATCCCCACCATTATCCCCCACTCGAAAAATACTGTACAATGACCCTGATGACACCAAACAAGCGCCGGTGATAACTAACAAGTACGTGCTGCAGGGTAGGGAGGATTTTCTTTTGGGGTCTTCTACATCACCTAGGGTTCGAACCGAGCAGCCTAGTTTATACAGCCAACCAAACAACTCTCATCGTGTAGACCAATGTAGTTGGGGAAACCGTCGTCAGGGGGAGCCAGCAGATCTGGACCTAATGGAGGAGGAATCTGGGTCCGAGGATAGCGACGATGGAGAAGAAGTCACTGTTCCTATCTGGCTCTGCTCGGCAGTTGTAATTGGTTACATTTGTGGCGGAGCGGTACTTTTCACTATATGGGAGGGTTGGAACTTTTTAGATAGTTCTTACTTTTGTTTCATTACTTTAACAACTATTGGGTTTGGAGATCTAGTCCCGGGCACAGCCGTTTTATCCGAAGATGCCCAGTTGACCCTTGGTTTGTGCGCCCTCTACCTACTATTTGGCATGGCCCTTTTAGCGATGTCCTTCAACTTGGTACAAGAGGAGGTCACGAGGTCTGTAAAGTGTGTGGGACGGAGAATCGGAATACTCTCGGAAGAAGACGATGACGACAACTGAAGCTAAACCCGTTGTTATTTCAAGACACCCGGATGTCAAGCTCAGCAGTTTGATATCATTGCTAGCTGAATGATTTCGTCACGAGATACGTAGCATCCGTGAAATAAAAAACCAATATTGCGAGAAAGGGTAATCAACATGTAAAATGTTAGTGGAATGTTGTGGGCTCCAGGCCCGGATGTGTAAGGAAACTGATTAGCTGTAAAAGGCAATAAACATAAGAGTAATCCACAAGATGTAATATATGTAGCTGAAAGTCTGATTATTTACTTTGTAACAGTAAATTACATAGAACACGATCGTTCCATTTAGTTAGCATTTGACAGTTTGTTTTCCAATGCATATTCATACAAACCACTCTCCCTGTTTTAAGGGGCCCAGCGTGGCCAGGTGGTTAGGGCACTCGACTCGCAATCTGCGGGTTCGAATCCCCGTCACACCAAACATGCTCGCCCTTTCAGCCGTGGGGGCGTTATAATGTGACTTTTCGTTTGTAAAAGAGTAGCCCAAGAGTTGACGGTGGGTGGTGATGACTAGCTGCCTTCCCTCTAGTCTTACACTGCTAAATTAGGGACGGCTAGCGCAGATAGCTCTCGTGTAGCTTTGCGCGAAGTTCATAACAAACAAACTGTTTAAGGTATCAAGCGTAAAGCCAAGCTACAATATGACTGGTAACATTTTGAAACACTTTACTCTTAATTGGCCCATTACAGGTTAGACACACTAAAATATTTTCTACTGTTTTCTAATATTTTCACAAACACCAGTAAACATTATGGCTTTCTTAATTTTAGAACGTACAAGTTTATGTTTATAATATATACATATTTTTTCATCATTAGAAACTTTACAGTGTCTTTCAGTGGTTCTGCAATAGATTTACCAATCAAAATCTCAATATTCTTAATAGACCCATTTTGTTTAGAAAGAAAAAATATATATAATTTATTTATTATTTGATTGTTTTATTTTTTAGCTTACCCTTCATGTTTTCTAACATCAGACTGAGCTGGGCATAGATTATGGATTAGCGTGCTGGGCTGCGTATCAGTAAATCTGAGGTTCACTCCGCGATACTGCTGAACATGCTTCCTATTTTCAGTTGTAGGTATGTTGTAAGAGTAACAGTTAATCCCGATATTCAGTTCAAACTATTGTGGCCACAGATGATACTGACTAGCTGCCTTCCCTCTGATCAGCATTTCAAAAGTACCAGAATCATAGGGATCCCTCACTTAGCCCCTTACTCCATGTGCGCATAAGGTACCGTTCGTGTAGAAAATATCACCGTGTAATACGATAGAACTTGAAGTGTACTTGAAAAGTGGTAAAAAGGCAGCAAATGAAAGTTAAAATTACGAACAGGTCCTATAAAACCTGCTAATGAAAATAGGGTTCACAAACAGGTGCTAAAAAGTAACCAGTGAAGGTGAAGCTCACAAACAGGTGCTAAAAAGTAGCCAATGAAGGTGAAGCTCACAAACAGGTACTAAAACGTAGCCAATGAAGGTGAAGCTCACAACCAGGTACTAAAAAGTAGCCAATGAAGGTGAAGCTCACAAACAAGTTATGAAAATATGTAATCACGTTAAAATGTCAAATATGTTAGGTACTTACGGAATTTTAAACATGTCATATACTCCAGAATGTTTAAGCATGTTAAATAACCCAAACATTTTATATATGATAAATAATTCAAAAATTTTAAGCTTGTTACATCATTGAAAAATTCAAAACAAATTCGTTAGTCTAGAAATTATAAGCACATCAGATAATGTCATTACAGATAACCCTCTAGTTATTATATTGTTTCTGTTTGTAGAGGAAAATCTCAAAATGACGAACATTAAGCCTAATTGAGCGTAAAAAATTCAAAAGTGCAGCTCTATGGCATTGATACAGTCCGTTGATTCAATACGTTGTGACACCAATAACAAGGTCATAACGCATTGATTTAATACAACACTATTGGCTACCGATGTTGAAGTGGAAAAAGGTGTGTATGTGTGGGGGGGGGATGTTTAAAATTTCTTCATTTTCAATGAATAGATTAATGACTGGACAAGTGTTAGTTTATATGATCAGTACATTATAAGACTAGGAGTTGATGGGTAATGTTTACACAGTTAACACATTATTGAACTAAGAGTTGATGGGTAATGTTTATACAGGCGCATTATCATACAACGAGTTGATAAGTAATGTTAACATCAGACAGCACATTATTAGACCTAGAATTGATGAGTAATGTTTACATAGTCCGCACATTATCAGCTGACGAGTTGAAAGTTAAATATACAGGCCCGTACGCAGGATGTGTGTAAGGGAGGGTGGGGGTGGGTGGTTCTAATTTGCAAGATCAAAAATCAAAAGCTAATACGTGCTGTGCAAAGCACAATCAGCGTGCATTGCATAACTATATGTGCATAACTTTTTACATCACAAAAATAGAAGGTTCGGCCGAACCCTCTTTGCGTAGGTGCGTGATATTTATATAGTCAGCTCATTATCAGACCAAAAATTTGATAAGTAATTTTTATATAGTTAGAACATTATGTCAATCTAAGATCTGAAAACTAATGTTTAGGTATTCATCACATTATCAAATTAAAAGTATAAGTAGTGTTCTATATAGTATATATATACTGTCAGATTATCAGTTGGTAAGTAATGCTCATATTGTACGTATTCTGTCAGATTATCAGTTGGTAAGTAATGTCAGATTAAGAGATGACAAGTAATGTTTATATAGTCCGCAATGTATCAGACTAGAGTTGGTAAGCAATGATTATATTACAAGTACACTGTCAGATTCAGAGTTGTAAAGTAATATTTATATAGTCCATCCTTTATCAGACCAGAGTTGGTAAGTATTGATTATATTGCAAGTATACTGTCAGATTCAGTGTCAGTACTTTGACAGTTTGTTTGTTTTAGAATTTCGCGCAAAGCTACAAATGGGTAGATGATCGTCTTTACTTATCTGTAATCTAGCTTGTCCAAGACTATCTGGTCAGAGAAACTTATGATGACGAAAGGAAAGTGAAGTTCGATTTCACAAGTCAATAAGGTAGAGGTAACATGATAAATTAAGCTAGGAAACACTTATTACGGTAGCATCTCTGGTAGTAAAAAAACAAACAAACAAGCTTACCAAGGAAAAATAATAAGTTAACAAAACTATGCGTAAGACCTTACGAAGGATAAGAAGTGAAACAATACAATTGAAGTTAAGAACATCTACAATGATGTAAAGAAAGAGACATAGTCTCAGTGATGACAACTCAATGGTGTCGGATAGAAGCGGTGACAATGGAGTCGAGAGTAAGAGGATTTCGAGAGAGATAGAGAATGAAAAGAAAGAAAGAAATGATAGAAACTGGTCAATAAGATACGTAACATAACGTCTCTTATCAAACGAAGAGTGAAGTTCCATGTCCACCCATATGCTTTCTTTCAACTTCATCAAGGAATAAATTCGATAATTCAAGAAAAAAAATGGACGCAAGATTTGTCTGTTTGTTATTAAGCACAAAGCTACACAATGGGTTATCCGTGCTCTCCCCACTGCGCATATCGAAACCCGAATTTTAGCGAAGACTTGTTGCTGAAACACCACAGGAGGCAAAAGGAGGGCCAAGAATTTTAATTCATGGTATAATTAATTGATTGAAATTTAAATTATAACAAAGGTATCATTAATTAACCTTAAATAGCATTTTCTGGAAAGAGATGAGCATTTTTCTGGTCTGTAACTCATTAAAGTAAGAATAAGACCAGTAGCATTCTAATCCAGTTCGAAATGAATTCCTGTTAAGTAAGTTCTTCCTAACTGAACGTTTTTCAGTGAAGTGTAAGACTAAATATTACTACTACAATTTTTGTTTATAACTTTATAAATCGTTTCTCCGAACTATTAATGATTAGGTAATAGTTTCGGTTATTTTTTTTGTAAAAGATTAAAATTATCCAGTTTTAAAACATTATGAGTATTGTTAGTACATTATTACGAAATGATATTATGAGCTGCAGTTTTAGTAAAACATTTATAAATGTGTGCAGCTAGAATCAATTTGTTTGTTGAAGGCTATCTGCATTAGCCGTCTCTAATTTTGATATGATAGACTAGAGGGAAGGTAGCTAGTCAACACCACCAACCTTTAACTACCCTTTACCGACGAATATAGGGATTGACCGTCACATTATAATGTCCCTACGGCTAAAAATGTGAGCACTTTCGGTGATGGGATTCGAACCCGCGACCCACAAATACGAGTCGAGCGCCTTATCCACCAGGCTCCTGGACCCAATAGCCTTAGTGTTTGTAACATAAATCATTTTAGTAATTAAACCAATTCAAATTACGAAAACACCTAAATAATAAACTTATTGGGTAAAATAAGAGGTAATGGGTACAAGTTAACCTCAAACTCAGATTCGCTTCACTTTTTATTGAATATTTTTATGAATACGTTAGATGAATTCATCCAAACGTTTTAGTTACTTTTTGAAAATGCTCTGTTCTTGTCAAGGATAAGAAGAGAGTAAATATATATATATATATGTTATTGATAAATGAAAGACCACTCTTTGAAAGTGTTTGTTTCGGGTGAGAAAAAGACCACTCTTCAAAGCACCTGTTTTAATAGAAAAGAGATCGCTTTTCTCAAGAACTCTAGCTCTTTGGTCATATTTGGGCTATTTTCAATAACTTTGTAGTGATTCCAAATATCTTCTCATTTCAAATGGATGAACAGTTTTTATGCTTTATATACAAGTACGAATATAAAATTTCAGGTGAATTTAGCATCATCAAAATACTAAAAACGCTTCATGAAAATAATAAAGAAACCCAGAACACATACACATATGCATTTACAGAAACAAGGTTAATGCGTAAAACCTTCAAAATATAGGTTTCACGTGAAAAATCACTTCTAGACTAGAATGTCATTATACATTGCAGCTTAATTCTCGAATCCCAAGAATCGGTGACGATTTTAGGATCTACATGCTGAGGAAGAAAGACAAGTTAGTATTTTGGGGCTCCCCAGGATGCTATGATTATTTTAAACATCCCGTGTCATTTGTCAGTTAATGGAATAACCCTTGATGACTTCTGTTGAGGGTGAGGCAAATGTCCTCAGATATCGTCGCTTGGAATTGGTTGTTTTTAACGATAGGGTTTTATGATTTTTTTTCAGTTTTATTGGATTTAACTACCACAAATTATTGGATTTACAGGGCATGCTGACAACTTTTCCTTCATTGTGGAAGAACTAGAAGGATCTCACCACCTGGAAACGGAACATATGGTACTTCGCAGAGTGATTTATATCAGAGATCACCAAACTACGCCCGCCGAAGCACTGTGCCACAAATGAGCTAAAATATAATTATTTATATGGAAATATCATAGATTGAAGATAAACTTACAATGT
>NW_013676321.1:0-1632 GCF_000517525.1 Limulus polyphemus
ATAAGTATCCAGGTCGATGTAACATGTTTGGTTTTAACCTTGGTGAATATTATGGTAATAAGTATCCAGGACGATGTAACATGTTTTGTTTTAACCTTGGTGAATATTATGGTAATAAGTATCCAGGACGATGTGACATGTTTGGTTTTAACCTTAGTGAATATTATGGTAATAAGTATCCAAGACGATGTAACATGTTTGGTTTTAACCTTGGTGAATATTATGGTAATAAGTATCCAGGACGATGTAACATGTTTTGTTTTAACCTTGGTGAATATTATGGTAATAAGTATCCAGGACGATGTAACATGTTTTGTTTTAACCTTGGTGAATATTATGGTAATAAGTATCCAGGACGATGTGACATGTTTGGTTTTAACCTTAGTGAATATTATGGTAATAAGTATCCAAGTCGATGTAACATGTTTGGTTTTAACCTTAGTGAATATTATGGTAATAAGTATCCAGGACGATGTGACATGTTTGGTTTTAACCTTGGTGAATATTATGGTAACAAGTATCCAGAACGATGTAACATGTTTGGTTTTAACCTTGGTGAATATTATGGTAATAAGTATCCAGAACGATGTAACATGTTTTGTCTTATCCTTGGTGAATCTTTAGGTAATAGGTATCAAAGTCGATGTGACATGTTTGGTTTTAACCTTAGTGAATATTATGGTAATAAGTATCAAAGTCGATGTAACATGTTTTGTCTTATCCTTGGTGAATCTTTAGGTAATAGGTATCAAAGTCGATGTGACATGTTTGGTTTTAACCTTAGTGAATATTATGGTAATAAGTATCCAGGACGATGTAACATGTTTGGTTTTAACCTTGGTGAATATTATGGTAATAAGTATCCAAGTCGATGTAACATGTTTGGTTTTAACCTTGGTAAATATTATGGTAATAAGTATCCAGGCCGATGTAACATGTTTGGTTTTAACCTTAGTGAATATTATGGTAATAAGTATCCAAGACAATGTAACATGTTTTGTCTTATCCTTGGTGAATCTTTAGGTAATAGGTATCAAAGTCGATGTGACATGTTTTGTCTTATCCTCGGTGAATCTTTAGGTAATAGGTATCAAAGTCGATGTGACATGTTTTGTCTTATCCTTGGTGAATCTTTAGGTAATGGGTATCAAAGTCGATGTGACATGTTTTGTCTTATTCTTATTAAATGTTTAGGTAATAGATATCAAAGTCGATGTGACATGTTTTGTCTTATCCTTATTAAATGTTTAGGTAATAGGTATCAAAGTCGATGTGACATGTTTTGTCTTATTCTTATTAAATGTTTAGGTAATAGGTATCAAAGTCGATGTGACATGTTTTGTCTTATTCTTATTAAATGTTTAGGTAATAGGTATCAAAGTCGATGTGACATGTTTTGTCTTATTCTTATTAAATGTTTAGGTAATAGGTATCAAAGTCGATGTGACATGTTTTGTCTTATCCTTGGTGAATCTTTTGAAATTTTTCTTAGTGTCACCATAAAATGAATATTCTATTTAGATAAGTTCTGTAATTTTTTTTTACTATAACTAAGAGAATAGTCCACTGGACGTACCGTACGTTTATTCTATTAAATTGTATTGTTTTTACGGGTACTCATTGTCATGTCTT
>NW_013676321.1:2407-9036 GCF_000517525.1 Limulus polyphemus
CCTACACATTAACTGGAATTATAAAACTGAAGCTACAGATAGATAACCTACACATTAACTGGAATTATAAAACTGAAGCTACAGATAGATAACCTACACATTAACTGGAATTATAAAAGTAAAGCTACAGATAGATGACCTACACATTAACTGAGATTATAAAACTAAAGCTACAGATAGATAACTTACACATTAACTGAGATTATGAAACCAAAGCTACAGGTACATGACTTACACATTAACTTGAATTATAAAACTAAAGCTACAGGTAGATGACCTACACATTAACTGAGATTATAAAACTAAAGCTACAGATAGATAACCTACACATTAACTGATATTATAAAACTAAAGCTACAGGTAGATAACCTACACATTAACTGGGATTATGAATATGCTGTTTAATCCTTTGTCTGTTTTGTTTTTTAAATTTTAAGAATATTTTTTCTTCTATAAGAGTGTTTAGGTTATCATATGTTGTACACAGAGTAATAATGTGGTCTAGTGCCGGGTGTAGCTTAGTTGTTATCTAAGAACGTGTTCTAAACGATATAGTTAATCGTATTATTCGGTTGAAAGTAGCCAGGTGTTCACGAGTGATGAGGACTGGTTGTCCTTTTTTTTCTGTCCAGATGTTCTTAATTCGAAAGGGTCCTGGCTAAACCTTGCGACCCTTGACCTGGCTGTTTAGCTCAATTTTTGCATAAGGCGCCATTTTTAAAAGAACGAAATGTTGTATCAGTCATGTAAATATACACACTTGTATTGAGTTCTTATACGTTATCCGTAATGTGTCTAAACAAACTAACCGTCATCATCTTACAATTCTATCACACGTGACATTTAGCCTCGTGACTTCGAGAAGTTCGACTTGAGAAAAGCTCACGTTAAAAGCTCGTTTTACCGGAATCACCTAAAGTCAACCTTCGACGCTCTCGAAGCTTGCTTTGTGGCCCACGTCACAACTCACCTAAAGTCAACCTTCGACGCTCTCGAATCTTGCTTTATGGTCCCCGTCACAACTCACCTAAAGTCAACCTTCGACGCTCTCGAATCTTGCTTTGTGGCCCACGTCACAACTCACCTAAAGTCAACCTTCGACGCTCTCGAATCTTGCTTTGTGGCCCCCGTCACAACTCACCTAAAGTCAACCTTCGACGCTCTCGAATCTTGCTTTGTGGCCCACGTCACAACTCACCTAAAGTCAACCTTCGACGCTCTCGAAGCTTGCTTTGTGGCCCCCGTCACAACCTCGTTCACGGCATCCTCTCGACTACCTTTCAAACTCTGTATTCTTCCTACATAGACCCCTTGTTAACCCTACTCTTAACAGTCAATTGACTTAAAATCCCTATTCCACTCCCATCACAAAGACTTCTAGAGCGGATGAAGAAGGTTTGGTGTGTTTGGAAGTTCGCGCAAAGCTACACGAGGGCTATGTGCGCTAGACGTCCCTAATAGGACAAAGAAGGAACCTAGTCTTTAGACATCCGTGGAATAATCATACGCCACTAAATTCCCGACAATCGCTGTTGCGGACAAGTTTCTGGAACTACATCAGCAAAGTTCGGATTTCGTTGACGAAAAAGTCTCACGTTCAAGCCCCATATGAAGCTTCCAGCCGACCTGAACCTCGGATTTGTTTCTTTCAACAGAGAGAGATGAGTAAAAATCCTTTGATTTCACGGAAAATAACCGATTCGACTTTTTGATTTCATGCTCTTTACTCATCACTAGTAGCACTTTAAGTATTTAAATAATACGTGACTAACCTGTCACATATTCATAATTATTCGACGGTTTATAGCTGGAATTAATTTGTGATTTTCCCTCATTAAAATGTGTTACTTCAACGAAGAGAAGAAATAATCCATGAATAACGTAAATCATGGTTTCTTTACCGAGATTACACATTTTTAGTTAGGGAAAGAAAAACTCACACGTAATGTATAAAAATACTGACTGTTTCGGGAGAATCACGAATGTTTGTAGTTATGCACAAAGCTACACAATGGGCTATCTGTGCTCTGCCCACCACGGGTATCGAAACCCGGTTTCTAGCGTTGTAACTCCGCAGACATGCCGCTGTGCTACTGGGGGGCGGAGATTCACGAATGTTTGTAGTTATGCACAAAGCTACACAATGGGCTATCTGTGCTCTGCCCACCACGGGTATCGAAACCCGGTTTCTAGCGTTGTAAGTCCACAGACATACCGCTGTGCCACTGGAGGGGGGGGCGGAGATTCACGAAAAGCTATATGAGAGCTATTTGTGCTAACTGTCCCTCATTTCGAACTGATAGATCAAAAGGACTGCAGCTGGTCAACAGCACCCACTTGGGATACTCTTGTTTGCCCGAAATCAGGATTTGACCGTCAACCTTATAACTCACCCACAGCCACAAAGTGTGGAGAGCCATTAATTTTTTTTTTAGTGATTATGAGACGCCAACGATGTACCGTGAATCTATAGTCCGGCATGCTAACAACACTTGACCTTTAAAAATATGAAACGCTTCATAATCACGTATATCATACTTCTCCTGTTTACACTTTGCAATAAAATTCCCTGTAGAGAGTAGCCATGAAAATATCCCTTGACCTTAGCGGCCACTTTTTCTATACTACTTATTCACGAAGTTGCTCGTGGGTCGATAACTCTGTTGGTTACAGGGACTCTAATAACATGCGAGTGACATAAAAGTGTGTCAGTATCCCAACTAAACTCGCTGTTTACTGATTGGATTGCTTATATATTTGAAACTCTTTGATTTTATTCAATCTTTTTGGTCATTTTTTTAGAGTCATTGTCGTAAGAGACAAAAACATAAAATGACTTTATATGAAACGGACCTCACCAGTAATGAACTGAGTAAAAACAAGTCAGTAACTTGAAGGCTAAGAAAACGAAGATTCACCGACGCTGGAAGATAAACATCATAAAATTCAATGACGAGGAACCCACTTTGAGACTAATAAAGCTTGGAGACGTCTTGAATGGGTAATGAAGAAAAACTTTAATATAAGTTTAACATAACAGCAAATATACAACGTTTCGACAAGGTTTTGTCGTCATGTTTTGTCATCATCCTTAGTAAGTAGCTTGTTCTAACAATAGAGACAATATTGTCCGACAGTATAAATCAGTTAGTAGCATAAAATATAACTATATCCTTAGTAAGTAGCTTGTTCTAACAATAGAGACAATATTGTCCGACAGTATAAATCAGGTAATAACATAAAATATAACTATTAACCTTAGTAAGTAGCTTGTTATAACAATAGAGACAGTATTGTTCGACAGTATAAATCTGGTAATAACATAAAATATAACTATATGCTTAGTAATAGCTTGTTCTAACAATAGAGACAATATTGTTCAAAAGTATAAATCTGGTAATAACATAAAATATAACTATATCCTTAGTAAGTACCTTGTTATAACAATAGAGACAATATTTTCCGACAGTATAAATCAGGTAATAACATAAAATATAATTATATCCTTAGTAAGTAGCTTGTTCTAACAATAGAGACAATATTGTCCGACAGTATAAATCAGGTAGTAACATAAAATATAACCATATCCTTAGTAAGTAGCTTGTTATAACAATAGAGACAATATTGTCCGACAGTATAAATCACTTAGTAACATAAAATATAATTATATCCTTAGTAAGTAGCTTGTTCTAACAATAGAGACAATATTGTCCGACAGTATAAATCTGGTGATAACATAATATAACGTGCAAGTATAATTAGTACACGATAATAATAATATAACAGATAGTCAGTACTCAGAAGCTTAGCATTTAGTATTACTCTTAAGATACTGACAATAATATTTTTCACCATGTACTTGGTACTAATATGAAAAGACCTGGCATCTGGTACCATTCATAGTTAAAGACAACAACAATATTTTTCACCATGTACCTGGTACTAATATGAAAAGACCTGGCATCTGGTACCATTCATACTTAAAGACAACAACAATATTTTTCACCATGTACCTGGTACTAATATGAAAAGACCTGACATCTGGTACCATTCATACTTAAAGACAACAACAGTATTTTTCACCATGTACCTGGTACTTATATAAAAAGACCTGGCATTTGGTACCATTCATACTTAAAGACAACAACAGTATTTTTTACCATGTACCTGGTATAATAAGGATATACGTCTCAGCATCTTGGAGTATCCAAATTATCAATTCTAAAATTACATTTATCGTCAACACAAGGATTAATAACCATCTGTAGACATTCAGCGCCATCATGTTTCCACCACACTGTGTATCCTTCATTAATTATCGAATGTAAGTATGCTGTTTCTTAGATATGTGGTCAAGTATTAGCTTACAGTAAATAAGAAGTTTTAACATCAGAGTTTTCTACCAGTTTTTATACAATAGAAACGATGTGATGTCACGTGGGGTCTTTGTTTAGAAACGTGTTGTTGGAAACTACATTTCTATCACTGACTACAAACTTATTCTATCGTTATATGTTATCATTCCAGACGATGTGATGTCACGTGGGGTCTTTGTTTAGAAACGTGTTGTTGGAAACTACATTTCTATCACTGACTACAAACTTATTCTATCGTTATATGTTATCATTCCAGACTCTCTATCAGTTTCCACTTCGACTTCTGGAGGAACGAAGGACATTCCTGACCCCAGCACCAAGCCACCTTTCTCTTACGTCGCCATGATTGCTATGGCGATAAAAGAATCAGCAGAACAACGCCTGACCCTCAGCGAGATCTACAGTTACATCATGAACAAGTTTCCATATTTCCAGAAGAACAAGAAAGGCTGGCAGAACAGTATTCGCCACAACCTCAGTCTTAACGAGTGTTTTGTGAAAGTTCCGAGGGAAGGTGGCGGAGAGCGGAAGGGAAACTACTGGACTTTAGATCCCACCTACGAAGACATGTTCGAGAACGGCAACTACAGAAGACGTCGCCGCATGAAACGCCCCTACCGTCCCGCATCATCGCTCCAGAAGGCCTTCTTTCCCGACCAGCTTCAGCTTCCGAACGCTCTATCCATTAGTTCCAAGAGCTTATTCGGTCATGGTTATGGTGCCGGACCTCTGGCAAACAACACCTGGGCAGTCCAGCAAGATGGACAATGCCTTTACAGCCCCTGTCAGCGGATGACCGCACAGCAGCTTCACGCGACTTATCACCTCCCGCAACCCCAGCTGGAACAAGCTTTGCCCCCGATGCAACTGGGCCCCATCAACACGTACGGACCCCACAACTTTCAGGCCGGTTTCGTCCCGGGTCGGCGACAGGGACCGATGGAAGCAAGCATGCATTATCATTCGTACTGGGGAGAGAAGCAGTTCGGTTAAAACTTAGCAAGTAAGTACCACCTTTAAAATATGTACACACACGTAAATAATCTGGATTATTATCACTCGTACTGGGGAGAGAAGCAGTTCGGTTAAAACTTAGCAAGTAAGTACCACCTTTAAAATATGTACACACACGTAAATAACCTGGATTATTATCACTCGTACTGGGGAGAGAAGCAGTTCGGTTAAAACTTAGCAAGTAAGTACCACCTTTAAAATATGTACACACACGTAAATAACCTGGATTATTATCACTCGTACTGGGGATATAGCACATACAGTGCGGTGACATGATTATACACTCTTCTTTACTTTCACACACATATAATGTGGTTCACACACTATTATACACTCTTCTTCACTTTCACACACATATAATGTGGTTCACACACTATTATACACTCTTCTTCACTTTCACACACATATAATGTGGTTCACACACTATTATACACTCTTCTTCACTTTCACACACATATAATGTGGTTCACATACTATTATACACTCTTTCTTACTTTCACTCACATATAATGTGGTTCACACACTATTATACACTCTTCTTTACTTTCACACACATATAATGTGGTTCACACACTATTATACACTCTTCTTTACTTTCACTCACATATAATGTGGTTCACACACTATTATACACTCTTCTTTACTTTCACACACATACAATGTGGTTCACACACTATTATACACTCTTCTTTACTTTCACACACATATAATGTGGTTCACACACTATTATACACTCTTCTTTACTTTCACACACATATAATGTGGTTCACACACTATTATACGCTCTTCTTTACTTTCACTCACAATGTGGTTCACACACTATTATACACTCTTCTTTACTTTCACACATATATAATGTGGTTCACACACTATTATACACTCTTCTTTACTTAATAATTCCCTTTCAACGATATTATGATATACATCCCTTCCCACCCAACTCCACCCTGATAGTATGGGCGCAAGTGTTGAATTTGAAGACAACATATTAATGGTGTAGATCAGACGATCAAACTTTAAATATACCAACCAAAAATAATTTAACATAACATTTATATTTCCGAAAACTAGCAGAGCATTTGTAATATGGTAACAGTATAAACCTAACGTTTAATTAATGGTAACAGTAGAAACCTAACGTTTGATTAATGGTGACAGTAGAAACCTAACGTTTAATTAATGGTAACAGTAGAAACCTAACGTTTAATTAATGGTAACAGTAGAAACCTAACGTTTAAT
>NW_013676321.1:9644-15792 GCF_000517525.1 Limulus polyphemus
ACAGTAGAAACCTAACGTTTAATTAATGGTAACAGTAGAAACCTAACGTTTAATTAATGGTAACAGTAGAAACCTAACGTTTGATTAATGGTAACAGTAGAAAGCTAACGTTTGATTAATGGTAACAGTAGAAACCTAACGCTTGATTAATGGTAACAGTAGAAATCTAACGTTTAATTAATGGTAACAGTAGAAACCTAACGTTTAATTAATGGTAACAGTAGAAATCTAACGTTTAATTAATGGTAACAGTAGAAATCTAACGTTTAATTAATGGTAACAGTAGAATCCTAACGTTTAATTAATGGTAACAGTAGAAACCTAACGTTTAATTAATGGTAACAGTAGAAAGCTAACGTTTGATGAATGGTAACAGTAGAAACCTAACGTTTAATTAATTGGATTCGTACAGGAGTTCACTAATTTTCTACTTTGCTCCTCAAAGGTTTAATATTATTGAGTGAGAAATTAAGTATAGATAATATGTAAAGTTATGGTAGCTGATGATTTTAGAATGATCTAAAAACTGATGATTTTAGAATGAAATAAGGTAAAACCACACACACACACCAAAAAAAAGCAGATGCCCTTAAAAAGTTTAAACGCTTTCCGTAGCTTCGTAACAACAGTTCATTTTGTTTGGTGACGAGAAACTCACTTTCTAGAAAATATTGTTTGGAGACAGCTTGATTGGGTAGCGAAAGAAAGTGGCGATGACATAAGGTTGTCGAAACGTTGTACATTTGTAATATGGTTTCTTTCACCACCCATTCAAGCCCTCTCCAAACTGAAGTTCATTCTGTGTTGTTTAGACAACACCTTGAGGTTTTTATTAAGTTGTAACAGATCCTAAAATTATCTTCGCTTTGTTTAAAGGTGTCTAATAAAAGATGTTATTGGTTCAAACTGCAATTTATACAGTTTTCTTTTTTCTAGTTGAATCATATATCGATGAAGTAAACCACCAGATGGCGTTGGTAATCTTCGCAGTATCTGTAAACTTATTGCTTTGTGAGGCGACTTGCTATAAAATAGATAAAGTTACAGAACAAAAACGTTGTAATAGAAATCATTTCTTTATAAATACTTGTGAATTTAAATAAATATGATGTATGTATATACACACACACAAATATATATATATATATATATGATTTTTATGTATTTGTTTTCTAATAATAAAATTTATTGTCCCAAAATTTGCATATCGTAACACAAATATTTTTGCCTCTTTAGAAACCTTCTGTTGATAAGTCATGAAGTTAGAAAATGCTTCAATCCTTTTATTATATAAGGCCGGGTTTAGTGGTTAATAAGTTCTCAAGAATCTAGGATGTAATATTACATATTATTAAAAATGACAGCTAGCCAGAGAAAGTTCTTGTGGCTGCGGGTGCTTCTGATCATCTGCGTTCCTTCTGATTGGTTGCTTATAATTATATACGTGTTCCTGGCCGTTCAGTCCACAAGTACCTCACTTGCTAATATACGGGTTCCTGGTCTTGGCCGTTCAGTCCAAATGTACCTCACCTACTAATATACGTGTTCCTGGTCTTGGCCGTTCAGTCCACAAGTACCTCACTTGCTAATATACGTGTTCCTGGTCTTGGCCGTTCAGTCCAAATGTACCTCACCTGCTAATATAAGTGTTCCTGGTCTTGGCCGTTCAGTCCAAATGTACCTCACCTGCTAATATACGTGTTCCTGGTCTTGGCCGTTCAGTCCAAATGTACCTCACCTGCTAATATACGTGTTCCTGGTCTTGGCCGTTCAGTCCAAATGTACCTCACCTGCTAATATAAGTGTTCCTGGTCTTGGCCGTTCAGTCCAAATGTACCTCACTTGCTAATATACGTGTTCCTGGTCTTGGCCGTTCAGTCCACAAGTACCTCACTTGCTAATATACGGGTTCCTGGTCTTGGCCGTTCAGTCCACATGTACATCACCTGCTAATTCAGGTTGATAAATCCAAATCGTCTTTCATTTTGTGAATGTTTAATCAAGACTTATTCCAAACGAATTTTTTCTTTTTCTTTTTTTTTTTTTGCTAATAATTGTTTATGTTCTCAAGATAACTAATATTGAATAATAGCTCGGCGATACGTTTGAAGGATCATAACGCTAAAAACCGGGTTTCGATACCCGTGGTGGGCACAGCACAGATAGCTCATTCTGTAGCTTTGTGCTTAACAACGAACAAACAAACAATGGCAAAAAAAAAGAGAATCGTTTATGAATATTAAATTACTATACAACGTATTTTATCTATCATATTTCTGTATATTTTAATAAATACTCAATTGATCCTGCTTAATAGATACATTACTAAATAGACACATCCATTAGTGATGACAGTAAAACAATAACTGTTTATAGTAAGTAGTTTACGAATAAGGACAAAATGTCGAAATGAACTCACACGTTACTTTGTATTTTGGAAAAAAAATTGTCAAACATCTAATTATTTTACAGCAGCGGTTTTGTAAAACATAAACTTGACAGAAAATCCCTTACTTTTGGAATTCCGAAATTCGACATCGTAAAATAACAAGGTGGATTTCTGTTAACTGCATACTGAGATCCACTAGAATTTACCATCAATCCATATAAACCTCGTAAAATAACAAGGTGGATTTCTGTTAACTGCATACTGAGATCCACTAGAATTTACTATCAATCCATATAAACCTCGTAAAATAACAAGGTGGATTTCTGTTAACTGCATACTGAGATCCACTAGAATTTACCATCAATCCATATAAACATCCATATATCAATAACAAGGTGGATTTCTGTTAACTGCATACTGAGATCCACTAGAATTTACCATCAATCCATATAAACCTCGTAAAATAACACGGTGGATATCTGTTAACTGCATATTGAGATCCACTAGAATTTACCATCAATCCATATAAACCTCGTAAAATAACAAGGTGGATATCTGTTAACTGCATACTAGAATTTACCATCAATCCATATAAACCTCATATACTCGTGAAAGACTCGTTTACTCGTTACTTAAAAAAAAGATTCTACGATAGGGTTGACTTTGTTTCTCTTTGCAATTAATTACACTTTGTGAACACGTTGAGTGTGTTTAGCCTGGTTAGAAACGTCTGGAGGGAATACCGCAATCAAGAGGTGGACGTCAGCTTGTCCAAGATGGAATTGCGCAGGCAGTAATATTGCTGACAGCAAACGTCGGGAACAGGCCGTCATACCGTCAGGGCCAGACCGCGCTAAGTGAACCCGACAGCCGCAACAGCTGCACCGTACCACTCCATCCTGTCGGGCTGGACCTTTCGTGTCAAACTATATACAGTTTTCTGTCGCCTGATGCCCTCTTTAACCTACTTGGCATGTGGCGAAGAAGTGTAAACTATCTAGTTACTGCCTACAAATATCAGTCGTCTGCGTGGTTCCAGAATAATATTGCCCACCTACTTTGTTGGTGGTGCCGCTAAATCGCTCGTGATTTAGACTCGAGTATAAATAGATCACATTACCCGTGTTCGAGGTTACTCTAAAATGATGTAACCAAGGTGATTGAAATATTCTAACCGTTACCAGGCAGAACTTTGTTATCACTTGTTGCCAGGTTATTTCAATTTTTCATTATTATTTGTTTTTAAACAATTAACTTAGAAAATCAAGAAAAAGTAATTCGGATGTCAATCAATTTGTATGTCATAATCCGGTCTTAGTACTGACTTCAAATAATAGCCAGAAAAATCAATTCAACCCAAGAACTTCTAGTCATACAAATATTAACTAAACTAAAAGTATTTTATAGCTAAACAAACATTCTACGGCATTTTGTTACTAATGTGAAGGCCACTGAACCAGATGGCATTGTATTATCGTTCGGATATATTGTGTTACAAAAACATCTTGTTACTGGGGGTGCAGATATTGTTTAGACTATATTATCATATATGTGTAACACTTTAATCATACTAAAGTAAAATATGTTATTATAACTATCGAATACAAACTATTGTTCCAACAGAGAACATTTGACAATAGTTTATATTCCATAGTTATAATATATTTTACTGTAATATTATTAAACAATAGTTTATATTCCATAGTTATAATATATTTTACTGTAATATTATTAAATTCCAACAGAAAAGATTTGATAATATTACAGTAAAATATATTATAACTATGGAATACAAACTATTGTTCCAACAGAAAAGATTTGATAATATTACAGTAAAATATATTATAACTATGGAATATAAACTATTGTTCAAACAGAGAACACCGAAGACGAATTCGTATTACAAACAACTTATAATAAGATCGTAGCCAGGAACATGATAAAGTTCTATAACTAAAGCAAATTGAAAAAAATTGTTACCATAACTACAAATAGAGAACATTCTGTTGTAACTAAGACGATGTTCTCTAGGATGATGACACTCTACCATCACCAAGGCTACTGATAACATTTTACTGTCACCAAGGATACTGATCACTCTCCTCCTTCAGTGATGGTACAGGTAATACTGTACTAAGATGATAACATTTTACCGTCACCGAGGATACTGATGACAATCTACCGTCACCAAGGCTACTGATGACTCTCTTCCTTCACTGATGGTACAGGTAATACTGTACTAAGATGATAACATTTTACCGTCACCAAGGATACTGATCACTCTCCTCCTTCAGTGATGGTACAGGTAATACTGTACTAAGATGATAACATTTTACCGTCACCAAGGATATTGATCACTCTCCTCCTTCAGTGATGGTACAGGTAATACTGTACTAAGATGATAACATTTTACCGTCACCAAGGATACTGATCACTCTCCTCCTTCAGTGATGGTACAGGTAATACTGTACTAAGATGATAACACTGTCGTCACTAAGAGTATAGTGCTCGGCTTTCATTAAACATAGGCCAGATGTGATTTAGTAGTGTAGATTTAAGGGTTTATGGTTCGCGTCCCGTTGCTGCGAAATCACGCTCCGTGCTTTAGAATCGTGGAGGCATTATAAGAGTACAGTAGAAACCCACTATTTGATTACAGTGGCCCACGAGTTAGCAGTAGGTGCCGTTGCTACTAGTTTCCTTTTTTTTTCTACTTTCTCAGTTTGAAATTAAAGACAGAGATTGCTGATAGCCCTTTTGTAGCTTTGCGCGAGTACCCAAAACAAACAAACTCATTACAAATACAGATGCTAGCTTCCCAGTACTAGTTAAATAAAAAGTAAGGCAAAAAATAATGTGAAAAAAATAAATACCACGGTAAAATCTGTAACCAATGCTAAAGCTTCCCAGTACAAGTTAAATAAAAAGCAAGGCAAAAATAATGTGAAAAAAATAAATACCACGGTAAAATCTGTAACCAATGCTAAAGCTTCCCAGTACAAGTTAAATAATAGGTATGGCAAAAAATAATGTGAAAAAATAAATACCACGGTAAAATCTGTAACCAATGCTAAAGTTTCCTAGTAGTCAGTCAGTGATTGTAATTTTGATTTGTATTTATCAAAACAACTGACTGATTTTTCAGTCATTCACTTGTACCTCAACAATACTGTTAAGATTCAGTTACTTCACTGTCAGAAAGTGTTGTTCGTAAAGCAAAGATTTTAAAAATCTGACGCGTTTACGTGGCATTACTTTCGCCTATCTGAAACAATATTAATGTCAAGATACAAGTTGAACGGCTACTTCAAGTAACAAGGAACTACAATCTGAGATTTAACGATGTAAAATTACATAGTATATATATGAACAGTGATAATATTGTTTATGTAGCGTCACCATGATAACTGAAAGTAGTTAATATAGAGTATTAACCTATCCAGTGTTGTTAGATGACAACTTACAATCAAACAATAGGGTACCAGTCATTTGTAGCCTGAATATCAATATTATATATATATAACCAACTTTAGACAATCAATGTACGGCAAATTTTGGACGTATATCCAATTTGTTTTGTAAATAAAGCAGGAAAATGGAGAAAAAAAAACATGAAAGTATGGCAGATGAAAGAGATGGTATTAACTGTACCGTCACCGTCGGATGGTAGTAAACTGTACTGTCACCGTCGGATGGTAGTAAACTGTACTGTCACCGTCGGATGGTAGTAAACTGTACCGTCGGATGGTAGTAAACTGT
>NW_013676321.1:16792-18263 GCF_000517525.1 Limulus polyphemus
CTATATATATATATATATATATATATATATATATATATATATATATTACTGAACTACTTGACATGCGTAACTATGTTATTTTGTTGTTTTTCGCTGTCAGCTGGACTGTAGAATACATTACAAAATAATTGATCAAAATCAATGATTAAGTTATGGCGAAATACTAGAAATGTGGAAACAATATTCTGGAGTAACTAGTTGTTTGACACGACTTAACAGAACGGATTATGTTTGACACGACTTAACAGAACGGATTATGCTTGACACGACTTAACAGAACGGATTATGTTTGACACGACTTAACAGAACGGATTATGCTTGACACGACTTAACAGAACGGATTATGTTTGACACGACTTAACAGAACGGATTATGTTTGACACGACTTAATAGAACGGATTATGTTTGACACGACTTAACGGAACGGATTATGTTTGACACGACTTAACGGAACGGATTATGTTTAACATTTAACACTAGAAGTAATTTAATCCGTTTACGATAGAAATCCTTTTTTTTTGTAATGAATACGAAACGTCTATATTCTTAAACAGCGATGTTATCTGATTTTTTTTATGCTGGACACGAAACGTCGACATTTCCGAATGGTGATGTCATCCATTTTTTAAGCTGGACACGAAAATTCTACATTCTTAAACGGCGATGTTATCTGAATTTTTTTTTATGCTGGACACGAAACGTCGACATTTCCGAATGGAGATGTCATCCATTTTTTAAGCTGGACACGAAAATTCTACATTCTTAAACGGCGATGTTATCTGAATTTTTTTTATGCTGGACACGAAACGCGACATTCTTGAACGGAGATATCATCAGAGTTTTTTTTTTTATGTTGAATACGAAACGTCGACATTCATGAACGGTGTTTCACCACGGTTTTTTGTGCTGGATAAGGAACGTTGAAATTCTTGAAAGGTGATGTCATCAGTTTTTTTGTGCTGAATACGAAACGTCGACATTCCTATGTCATCCGAGTTTAACTATAAGTATATTTCAAATATTATGACCTACATAGTAACGTAATCTTATAATCATTTAAGACACTCCCTTTAACTCGGTGACTATTTTATGTAGCCCTAATAGGATATACAACTGATATTTAATAACTATTTTGATTAACAATGATAATAAAGTGAATTATTTTAGAACCTGCTGGAGTGCTAGCATAATCATTATTAGTAACAAAAGGGGTATTATTTAATAGGAAATATAACTAAACATTGTGCACTGAATACGAGAAAAATTCATTGTTAACAAACAATATTAATTGTTCTAACTAAAATCAACTACTGGTTGTATTGTTCCTGACATATTTTTGCTCGGTTCTACGTTACTTGTTGGAAGATCTAAACGCAATAACGTTCTATAAATAACTAAACCACCGTGACCCGTTGGGTCAACCACTACTCAGAGGTTATGAAGAATTCAAGCTAATTTCAATATTGCACCG
>NW_013676322.1:0-3627 GCF_000517525.1 Limulus polyphemus
AAAATCTGGTGCACAATCAATAAGTCATAACAAAGTTAACAGTACAACCGCCAACAAGAAAATCTGGTGCACAATCAATAAGTCATAACAAAGTTAACAGTACAACCGCCAACAAGAAAATCTGGTGCATAATCAATAAGTCATGTGGAAGAATGGAGGATTCTGGGTAAATTAATGCATGCAGAAAGAACTTTCAGAGCCTAAAGTCACATGGTAGTTGACAGCACGAGAGTAACTGAACAAGAAAAGGCTTTTAATATTTCAGAAGTAATTCTATCTAATTTGAAGTTAAAAATTCTAAAAAAAATACAATTTTCACTAAACTAACTTGCTTTTTCTTATTACATATAATAAATTTACCTTGAAAAAGTAAAACTTCACTATCAGGTGTAAATTTGGTCTAATCAACAAATAGAGCAGTAAAAACAAAGTACAATAAAATGGAGTTAATTTTAAACTCTATAGATAATATCACAGACAGCGGTCACTGTGAATAAATAAAACTGAAATGACAACATTTAACAACGTTAACAATGAATGCATATGTATCTTATGATATACAAAGAGTTTCTTACACTGACCCGCTCATGATCGGACAAAACAGAAGAGTTCTCAGAACTACTTTCTGGAGTACTACTCGAATCAGAAACACCTTGTAAACTCTCTAACAGTTTATTTGTCTCCTGAAACTTGAGCTGCAACTAAAAGCACACAAAAAAATGTCTTTATAGGCATCACTGATCAACTTCCTACTAAATGTTCAAGTTTAATTTTAATCAAATGTTGAATAAACTCTTGATACAGTGTACTTTTAGTTCATAAACCCACTTGTATAATTTTCCTGTAAAATAAAATAAGGATATCCAGTTCTAGCCTCACAAATTCTTCCCCTCTAAATTTTAAACAAATACTTCATTGTAACAAACTAGTGAGCTCAAACTAAGCATTAATATGTACTTGTATGACCAACATAAAACTGTAGTTTTGACATCAGTTCTCATCAGACCAGTGAGATCATTGGTGAGGTTAGTCATCCGAGTGAGGAAGTAACCTGATGAGCAAATATATATTTGTACATTTGATGATGTATCTCACTACTTTGCTAAACTCTTGAACTTAAAAAATTCCTAAATTGAGAAAAAATCATTATTCCAGGTCTATTCCTTCTTAACTGATTGAACGTTATTTCCAACAGACTGATGGTTACAGATTCTCTCTCTAAAAATGATTACATATTATAGTTAACAAATTAAACTATCCATACCAACTTATCTATTTCTCATTCATGACCATGAAATCACTTCATCAAACGATGGATAAAAATTAATATTTTGGAGCAGAGTAACAAATGATCAATACACCACTTCCAATGGTATCTGGTGTTTTTTTTTCTTTCTTAAACAATGAATATTTTAACTGTTATAAAATTGGTGTAAATGAATTATCACAATCTTAACCACCCTTATTTTTCATATTCACTACCTGATTCAATTCTCCCATTGCTCGTTTCTTTTCCAAGTGAGCCTTGGTCTTCTCTTGTGTTATCTGCTCCTTCACACACTTCCGTTGCTCTTTTAGCCCTTGTAATTTATTCTAAATATAACAAAATATTTATAAGTACAGTAAAGTATCGAGGAGCTTTATAGGCTTTTAGTAGTCATCTAAATATTGTTTTATATAATTCTCATTGAGGCACTATTTGTCACATTTGTTCACTGAAGACTGAATGAACTTGTACATAAAAAAAACCATATACTATTTTATATTATAAACCTAAGTCTACGAAACTAACTGTAATTTGTGTTTATTATAAACAGATGCTCATAATTTGGAAACATTTCTAATTAACTCTCACAAACTAATCTAGATCTAACCATCTCACAGTATTGAAAAACCTCATACCACATATAATTGTAACTTTAAAAAACTTTCTATTAGGTTAATGCTTCACATTTGTTTAGTTTGTGTCTGGTTTTGGTTTTTAATTTAATTTTTCGTCAATGAAATATTACAACAAACAAACTTGTCTTAAAGAATAGAAATAAAACTAGCCTGCCTGTCCTGGATATCATTTCTCAGATCATTGAGCTTCTGACTCAAGATATCTTTCTCTTCTTCAAAATGTGTTTGATGTTCAAGATGTTGAAATTCTAAGTCTTCAAAAGTTTTCTTGTTAGTTTCTAACAGTTCCAGCTCCAGTTCATAATGTTCCTTAAATCTGTCAGTTCCCTTCTCTTCAAAACCTTCTCCAAACTTGTACATTTCTTTAGTTCGTTCATATTTGGAGAACTTGGGTTTCTCGTCGATAACTTCTTCACTAAGTAATTGCTGTAGACCTAAAAGTTCTTCTAATTCCTGTTGACGTTCTTGTAGATTTTTCTTTGCCATTTCTAGTTGATTGAGATCCTAAGGATTTAATCAAACACATCTATAATGCACGGTTAATCACACTTTCTAAGAATAATATTTAAAGCGTAACACGACAGACAAGATCTGGTCATGATCATTTGGTGTCAGTTCAATGCCAGGTTTAATCTGTCTTAGTAATACAGGAGAAGAGAATCTATCAAATATCTTACACTGGTGTTAGCCCTGGATGATTAATTAAAAAAATGCTGTTGGTTTTATAAAATCTTAAAACACTTCCGGGTCATCATGGTGGTCTGCCATGACATCAGTCCACTTTTTCTCTCACTTAGCCATTCCCAGTCTGCCTCTAATGAAGAAAGATCCACCTTTCAAAAACTTTTGGGTTATAGGGTTTTCTATTTGTCTTAAATTGATTTTTTTTTTACCTATATGTTTTCCTAACATTATATATAAAATCTCTACAATACTGACCAGTCCACCATCGAGGTGAATCTTCTTGAATTACAGAGAAACTGATAGTTGGTATCTTCTATACTTGTGAATGTGTAATAATGAGCTTTTAGACACATTTTGGGTTCAATGATAAACAAGCTATTCAGATAACCTCTTGAAGATTGTGGTCAGCAAAATAAAGCAATCTGCTCTCATAACAATTCTAAGTATTAGCTTAAAACCACTAGTGACCAACATAAACAGCAAGGTTTTTAAGTTTACTGAAAGACTATCACAGTTGTCGTTACATTTAAAACCACTAGTGACCAACATAAACGGCAAGGTTTTTAAGTTTACTGAAAGACTAGCACAGTTGTCATTACATTTGAAACCACTAGTGTCCAACAAAAACGGCAAAGTTTTTAAATTTACTGAAAGACTATCACAGTTGTCATTACATTTAAAACCACTAGTGACCAACATAAACAGCAAGGTTTTTAAGTTTACTGAAAGACTAGCACAGTTGACGTTACATTTGAAACCACTAGTGACCAACATAAATGACAAGGTTTTTAAGTTTACTGAAAGACTAGCACAGTTGTCGTTACATTTAAAACCACTAGTGACCAACATAAACGGCAAGGTTTTTAAGTTTACTGAAAGACTAGCACAGTTGTCGTTACATTTAAAACCACTAGTGACCAACATAAACGGCAAGGTTTTTAAGTTTACTGAAAGACTAGCACAGTTGTCGTTACATTTAAAACCACTAGTGACCAACATAAACGGCATAGGTTTTTAAGTTTACTGAAAGACTAGCACAGT
>NW_013676322.1:4264-14147 GCF_000517525.1 Limulus polyphemus
GACTTGTAACTAACGTAAGGACAGTTGGGTTCTGATACTGAACAACGTACCTTCTGGTCTCTAGACTTGTAACTAACGTAAGGACAGTTGGGTTCTGATACTGAACAACGTACCTTCTGGTCTCTAGACTTGTAACTAACGTAAGGACAGTTGGGTTCTGATACTGAACAACGTACCTTCTGGTCTCTAGACTTGTAACTAACGTAAGGACAGATGAGTTGTGACACTGAACGACGAACATTCTGGTCTCTAGACTTGTAACTAACGTAAGGACAGTTTGGTTCTGATACTGAACAATGTACCTTCTGGTCTCTAGACTTGTAACTGATGTAAGAACAGTTGAGTTCTGATACTGAATGATGTACCTTCTGGTCTCTAGACTTGTAACTAAGTAAGGACAGTTGGGTTCTGATACTGAACAACGTACCTTCTGGTCTCTAGACTTGTAACTAACGTAAGGACAGTTGGGATTCTGATACTGAACAACGTACCTTCTGGTCTCTAGACTTGTAACTAACGTAAGGACAGTTGGGTTCTGATACTGAACAACGTACCTTCTGGTCTCTAGACTTGTAACTAATGTAAGGACAATTGAGTTTAGGTGATAGATAGAATTTCCCAGGACAAGCCCACTCCAGTGCAAAGTACTGGAAGGTGTTTTGGTCCATTTCATTATTTTATATGACTCTATTTTGTGGGACAGGTATTTTAAGACTGGTACATTTTTCTTATTAATCTCACCTCTGAAACAATTTGATTTGTATTTATGTCAAAGACATTACAGATATCTGTTGCCAGATATCATCTGACCAAACAGAAGGAAGTCTATCAACAGCACCCTATCACCCACAATTTATGCTATGGAATTGACTGTCACTTTTATAATGCACCCATGCCTTGAAGTGGGGAGAATATTTTATTTTATTTCATTGCAGGCTTGCAAGCTACAAAATCTAGAGCTCTCTAACAGGGCTGATCCACACCCCAGATTCACTTAAACTTTACACCTTAATAATTTATTTCTCAAAGAATGCTATAATTCATCATTACACCATATTATCAGTTGTTTTTTTTTGCACCATAAGTTTCAACATTATATAATTTCGTTTTTACCAAGTTACATTTAAATAAAGAAATATAAATAAACAAATCTCTCTCTCTCTCTTTTTTTTAATTCCAATGCTTCAAATAACTTACCAAGTCCCCTGAAGCGTAACTAAGAGACGCTCTTGCACAAGTTGCCTTCATGTGCAGGGAGACATCCAGGTTTAGTTGTTGTTCTTGGCTGTTGCAATCATCACGATCCTTTTGTGTAAACCTGTTGGAGTTTTCCTTACTCACGACCGTTCTAATCCGGTTTCTTGGAGACTGAGGGCACGCAATGGTTGCTGTCCCTGTACGTGGAATACTAGGGTTGAGACTACTATAATAAGCCTGTTGCGAACTTAAAGAATATTTCGATCCTGGATGAGGAGTTACGACGTACATTAGTTCATCATCCGATGAAAATGAATGTAGCGAGGTTTGACTAACATTCGAATCACTATCCCCAAACATTCCTTTGTGACTTTTAGGTTCTCCTATTGGAGAGGAGACGTGGTTAATCCAGTCCCGTTGCAGCGATCCATTGGTTTTAATCCTGCTTTGATAAGGTGAAGAATGAGTTGGAAGATTATAGCTTGGAGAATAATTATACTCTTTCTCTAAAAAAGGTGGACCTAATCCATTGAAAGTTATTTCTTCTAAATTCTCCACCTTGTGTTCACCTACAGAAGTTGCTAATGTAAAAGACTCTGAATGACTAGCATCGTCAGTACAGGTAGGAGAACACACTTCCTGGTCAATACAGGTAGAAGAACACACTTCCTGATCAGTACAGGTAGAAGAACACACTTCCTGATCAGTACAGGAAGAAGAACACACTTCCTGATCAGTACAGGAAGAAGAACACACTTCCTGATCAGTACAGGAAGAAGAACACACTTCCTGATCAGTACAGGAAGAAGAACAAACTTCCTGATCAGTACAGGAAGAAGAACACACTTCCTGATTAGTACAGGAAGAAGAACACACTTCCTGATCAGTACAGGAAGAAGAACACACTTCCTGATCAGTACAGGAAGAAGAACACACTTTCTGATCAGTACAGGAAGAAGAACACACTTTCTGATCAGTACAGGAAGAAGAACACACTTTCTGATTAGTACAGGTAGAAGAACACACTTCCTGATCTTCTTTTTCTTCTAATTCTTTCAAATCGTTTTCTTTTCCAGAAGAGCTTTCATATTCTGCACACGTATTTATGATTTCTCTAAGTTTTAACCCATCCTCATGATTTTTTCCCTTTTCCATTTTAAGTCCTTCCATTTCCTACGAGACACAAGTAATAATTAGCACTTTAACCCTAACACAATTGTCTTAGTACTAATTTTACTTGACCAAAACACTTCTGTATGGATATTCCTTATCATGAAATTTGACAAATTTTACAGTTGAACACCTAAACTTACCACAAGTTAATAATAAACTTATACTTGTCAGACTAATTGTAATGTAAATTATTATAATATTACTAAAATTATTTTAAAATGAATAATTTCTTTATGATTGTAACCCACATACTAATAACTATAGCTTCCAAAAAAACAAAATTAAAAACACAGTTCACTGTGAAAAAAAAAGAAAAAAGGCTACTACTTTGAAAATTGAAATTTTATGACCTCCTACTCTCAGATGACATTGTTTTATTTTACTTCCTCGGGTTTTAGGTCCTCAACACCATCACAACAATTGTAGCAACTATCACTGGTAATTAACATTGTTAAAAACAAATGTTAATGATTGATTCCATAAAAAAAACGAAGATTTATAATTGTAATGAGTATTTGACCAGAAGGTAAGCTCTAACTGTGAAGAAACGATGATTGTTTGTTGTTATAAAAAGCATTACTACAACAAATGAAATTCTGTGATACAGACCTGTAGCAGCGTACAAACTCCTTCTTGTACCAACAAACTTCGTTCATCTTGTGAAGCACTTTGGGTATCATTTATTGACTCAAACTCAGAGACGTCTGGACTCTCCCGAAGATCATTGTCCAAGCTTTTGACTTCTGATGAGCAATCTGTACATATGACAACATGATCACATGATGACTGACAATTATTAAACTTCTGCATAGCTAACACAAACTCCTGAGTTGTTGTATGTTCCATCACCATTAAGTATTTATTATGAAATAAATTAAACCCCAAAATGGTATACACAGTGTGTTGATTTCTAAATGCACACGGCACTAAGACATTAACATAATAAGGATTTTGTAGTTTTGTGTGAACTGTTTATTTAAACATCATACATAACATAAAACAGAGATCACGGAAACAGTGGAAATGTTATATACATGCTTAGTGGTTAGAACAGTGTATTGTTATTCTACATTATACATAAAATGACAAAAACGTTAGCTTGGTTCTTCACAACAGGTACATATAAAAACCACTTAAAGATGAGAAGATACATATTTTACATATTTTATAAAATATCCAAACAATATATTCTTCTTGTCTTTTACTTAGAAGGGAAAAAAATTGGAATTGTAAAGTATGAAAGTAATGTGTAACTTCAGTTACGTACAATACACTTTCAAAACATACCTGAAGAAAAGGCATTTGGTACAACTAAAACTGCCACGTTCGGGTTTACTGTCACTTCGCGAGACTCTACAGGATGGTTGAAACAGAAGAAATGTGATCTTCCTACACAAATCATACTTCCTAAAATACAATATAAAAAAAGTATTAACACACGTGTTTTCTATATGTTCAATGAGAAGCGAGAAAAAAAATGTTTAAAAATCTGAAATGTACGACACTGATTTCTTCACAACAGCTCTCTTAGTATTGATAAGTTAAAATGTGTATTTATCTTTAAATAAAAAATATCACAATTTCTTGAAAATTTCATTAAAACTTGAAAAACAATTTGTTTACAAGACAAGAGTAAAAATAATAGGATTAGAGCACAAAAAAACATTTTTGACAATTACATGTAATTATTAAGAAATTAAAACTAAGCCTAACTTCAAAGGCCATCATTTTCTGCAATAAAATTATTCCTGGCATACAACATAAGCAGATGAATTCTAAATACTACAAACGGCTAACAGTATATTTGAAGTCCTACTTTTTCACGATACCACATTAAGTTCTGATGAACACTAAATTCAGTAACATCTGAATCTCACTCCTCGGCTCGTTATTGGTAATACTTTGATCGCATTCCTCAGCTGCTTACTTAATATATCATATTAACAAGAACCTGGGTTCATATTCCAGCCTGAATCAGTTTTCACTTTAATATAAACACAATTTATATAGGTTAGTATGCCACATTAGAGATCTCACATTAAGTCAATGAAATATGTATGACAAAAAAGGTTTCCACTAAAGGTTACAGCTTAAGTACACCTGGGTTGTTGAGAAATCAACTCAGCCTAAGCTAGTAACATCTGAAAAAAATTAACACAAAAATGATATATTAAAGAAAACCCACTCTTCTGAATTACTGTCTTTGATAAGTACTAGGAAACTGACATCGATTCAACTCGCATGAAACAAAATACACCCAGAAAAGAAACCACAAAAGTACTGAACAGAAATAATGCTCCAACATGAGCTAACATATTTGTTACTTTTTAAAGAATCTTTTTTTTTTTAATGTAGTGTCCACATTACATTATATTTGAAAGAAAATAAAAAACATTTACAACATAAGTTTTATTCTTTATGATCTCAAGTTTTCCATTTTAAAAATCAAGTTAATTTATTTAGTGTAGAAAACTTAGTTGGTATGAAAATACAATTAATTTATTAAAATATATCATTAAGCAGTGAGATCAAAATTTTTGTGCCATCACCAATGAATAGCAATAATTCCAAAACTTCTCAAAAGATGGCACTAACATCAAGAGTGGACCTGTTTACACTTAGCTAGTGGCATATATTTAGCAGGCAGCTGGAACCTCTAATTTGGACTTTAACACGTCATGTGCCTTTTGGTTGAACACAGATAAAAATTCTATTTTGACACACCATCTACATTAATTAGAACTGGAATATGCAATGAACTGAGTTTAATAGAGTTTCATGTGTGTCAGTAGGGTGGGTCAGTAGGGCAAGTGAACCTTCTTCAGATAACAGTAATGGAATTATGCATGATTTTCTCTTTTAGAATTCAAAAACTTATTTCCAATTAGTATACTACTTCCAACATACTTTATAGTTTTGAAATTTCAACAATTTAAATTCTTTATATACAGATGAGCTTAATTTTGATGCTTTAATTATAAAAGTACTCCAGAAAATAACCGTCTAATTTTCAAAATTAAAATACAACTCATTTTATAAGGTACATAATGATTGCTAACTAACAATATAAAATTACAAAAACGATCTCTATGGAAAATATTTGTTTATAATTATACTAAAATGGAGAGTGTTTGTTCGTCCTTAAAAATAAATTATATTGTTTTGGATTAAGAAAATAATCTCTTAAATTTTATTAGGATGTAAATTTACAATTAAAAAGTTAATTTCTGCTGCTTCTCATTTGCTAAATGAACAAAATAAAAATATTCCCATATTCGTAGCAATATTTATTCATACATGTTTTTACACATCACACGCAGCATGGCTGGGCTCATGAATAACCTTTCTTTGTTTGAAATATCAAGTATCAATTGTGCATCTAAACAGTAAATAGTATGTATTGGATGAATTTCAGGATACTTACAAAGTAATTAAGTATCTGGTATCAAAAAGAAAAGTTATATCCAGTTTAATATTTATAATATCTTTATTGTATGAAAACAAGAATTTCAAAGCCAATTTACATCAATTACAGATATTACCAATTTTTTTATAGTTACTCTACGTCAATGATTTAAACTTTTTTTTCACAGTGGTGTTGAATAGTGAATCGGATCTTAGTTAATACGTGATTAGTGGAATTTATCAATTAATCATTAGGTAATTACATTCAACTAATCAATTAAGCTAAACAACCTTGAATTAATCAAACTTAATATTTAGAAATTATAATGACAATATTTAAATTATTTGGATAGTTGGAATACAGTAATAATTGGAAACACAAATTCCAGTTAGCTGATTATTTTCAGGACATTAGTTGACTTAATCATAATTTAGATTAATTGATTATATTTCCTGGCATTAATTAATGTAATTGATTAACTGAGTTAATCTCCCAGTTTGACTTACTAAATACTAAATTTGTGGTACAATTATCCACATTTTAATTCAATTTTCATTAACAGTACATGTTGAAATCCATGAGATTTAATACATAATGTTTTTACCTTAGTTTTACCACCTCAAGAAGTGAAGAGCTGTTTGGTTTCAGTAACTCTGTCCCAAGTTCCACTTTTCAGACCCATGTGGGAGAGGCATTACACAAACTCACCTATAGACATCTTCGCTTCAGAAAGGTCACTTCATCTTCAACTATAGGTAAAATAAAACTTATATAACAAGAGGTCCAAGTACAAACAAGACAAAACAGGAGATGTTCAATGTGCTTAGAACTAGTTACAAATCAAATCACCTAAAGAAAGAACTACATTCAATCTAATTATATGTATCCACACAGCTCACTTCTTTAACTGTACCTATATCTAAGTTAAATTGAAGGTGTTTGGTGTCAGTAATAAGCAGTAACATGCAGAAGACATTAGTTGGCTGGAGCTAATTGACGAAAAAATGGCACTTTTCAAGCATGGCAAGGCAATACTTGGGGGAGGGGAGTAGGTGTTAGGGGAGACTATGGGGACTGCAAGTTGCCTCTGGGACACACAGAATAAAAAGCCATAAGAAACAAACAGATCCTCTTTTATTCCTATTCAATCGATCTTATAAACACTTAAAATCTAAAACAACAGTGAATTATTGTGTATTAACACTTGATATCACAGTTAAGTTGTCTGCTGTAATGACCTTCAAGTCCCTGTGTGCCATTTATTTTAAAGCTCCAATGTTGTTTTCCCTATTAAGTTGCAGCAAGCAAGGTGTGGAATCAAGCATATGTTTCAGTAGTTGTGGATCTTTTTTTTTTTATGACTGAGAAGAAAGGAACTTTAGGGGCATAAAAAGAGGAAGGAACGTCACTCTCAATTAGGTTATAAAGATAATGTTCATTTAGCCTTCTTCTAAGTAATATATGTTTGCACTTATACCATGAATCTAATAAGATCATAGATCATTTGCAGTTGTTAGTATTAACTGCTGTTAAAGTTAGCAGTTTAAGAAGGTTTGAGTATCAACAAAAGGACAGTTTGTGTATTTATCATAACTGTGTTAAGAACTTTACTATGTGCCAAGAGGCATTATATTAGTCTATATGAAATCTAATGTAACCAACAAATAGATAAAGTTGAATAATTCTAATGACTTATAACATCAGAAGTTAATTGGGACTTTTTAATAAATAAAACATTAGAGAATTTACCAAATGCCACTGAATCAAACTAGTTTTGAAGTATTCTACCCCTTAATCATCAGCACTGGACAATGACAGAGTAAGGAATAAAACCAGGCTATTGGTAGCAGTTGATAGTATTCTGTTTATACAGTGTTTTAATTGTCCTTACTTGCTAAATCTCAGTCTCCCTATGGTGCATTTAACTCCAAAGTAAACACAGAACTACACTTTGGACATTATATCAAAGTTGTTAAACATAACATACTTCAAACATTGAAACCATCCAAACACACCGTTGTAACCTAAACCAGAATAAGAGAACCGCACTCACTCGAGGGCCTTTTATCTACAATAGTATCAAATTAAAGCCAACAGATAACAATAACACTGTTGTTCTTTTTTTTTTACAAAAGAAACTATATCACTGAAGCTAACTACAAAATTAATTATTTCTACAAGTTGTCCACTCATGACCACACAACTGTGCACTAAAACTATCAGTGACAACTTAAACAACTCAACACCATAATAATTAATGTCAACTTAACTCATTGCCATCACTGACAACTCAGAGAACTCATCTTCATCAATGTCAGCTTAACTCATTGCCATCACTGACAACTCAGAGAACTCATCTTCATCAATGTCAGCTTAACTCATTGCCATCACTGACAACTCAGAGAACTCATCTTCATCAATGTCAGCTTAAACAACTCATCCACATCATTAACAACTTAAACAACTCATCACCATCATTAACAACTTAAACAACTCATCACCATCATTAACAACTTAAACAACCATTACCATCATTAACAACTGAAACAACTCATCACCATCATTAACAACTTAAACAACCATTACCATCATTAACAACTTAAACAACCATTACCATCATTAACAACTTAAACAACTCATCACCATCATTAACAACTTAAACAACTCATCACCATCATTAACAACTTAAACAACTCATCACCATCATTAACAACTTAAACAACTCATCACCATCATTAACAACTTAAACAACTTACTGTACATGATACAAATCCAGCAAACAAGAACATTTTAAACAACATGGACACGAGTAAAGATTTTCCCTAGTGGATTTAACTATAACAATGGTTATTTTAAAATACTGGTGCATTGGTAACCCTTCCCTTCAGCCCTTATGTCCAGAAGTGCACGTTCTCTGCACGTTACTATTTCATAAAAACTAATAAATGTAAAATTTACACAGCACATGAAACTTCAACTGTAGATTAGGACTGCCTGATTCTGCTATTGTATATTTACACAGCAATAGCATGGTATAAATCAGTATCAGTGCTCTTAACAAGCACCAGTCACCCATATTATAACAACATAAGTAGAGGCTGGTAATTTAACATTTATTAGCTACTTACCAGTTATAACA
Source organism: Limulus polyphemus (assembly GCF_000517525.1). NCBI lineage: Eukaryota > Metazoa > Arthropoda > Merostomata > Xiphosura > Limulidae > Limulus > Limulus polyphemus. The sequence goes on from NW_013676322.1 coordinate 13,180, forward strand.
ACATAATTATTAGTTTTTTAACAGTATACACATATTTAATGACCCACTGCAAAATAAAAAAAAGGGCACATCTACTTCTTATAACAACTAGGTACACATAGTTGTACAGTACATGTACGAATAACTAGAAACTTTAGTTTGAATAAGTGCTATACAAACTTAGGGTCACAATTATATAAATACATCTTTCAAGATATTTTTGTACTGAAAACATTGAAAACTTTTAAATATAAAATTGAGTATGCTAAAAGATTACTAAGTATAACATCCTTACTAATATATACTTAAAACAATTGAACCATGTTTTCCATACATTAGCAACTAGTTTCCACTTCAAGTCAGATTTGATGATGAGGAACCACCTTTTAGATAGTTAAGTTTAGAGTCAGCTTGAATGGGTGGTGGAAGAAACTTTATTACAAATGTACAACATTTCGACAAGCTTATGTCATCATCAGTTTCAAACTGTCCCCAGACTTTTCACTTTTACCAGGTATAACAACGTAAGTAGCTAATAAATGTTAAATTACCAAGTATAACAACGTAAGTAGCTAATAAATGTTAAATTACCAAGTATAACAACATAAGTAGCTAATAAATGTTAAATTTCCAGTTATAACAACGTAAGTAGCTAATAAATGTTAAATTACCAGTTATGACAACATAAGTAGCTAATAAATGTTAAACTACCAGGTATAACAACATAAGTAGCTAATAAATGTTAAATTACCAGTTATAACAACATAAGTAGCTAATAAATGTTAAACGCAAGCCGTATGAAGCCACATATACTTAAAGAATACTGCGAATGTGTATAACAAATGGTTTTCTGAAAAGTATTGTAATGTTTAAATCGTGAAGTTTGAGATTCTGTATATTAATAAAATAGCATAATTGTGTGTAATAATGGACAATTCAATTAGATGTTGAATAACAGTAAGTTAATAAAATTATATAGAAATATGAGT
>NW_013676322.1:15185-16564 GCF_000517525.1 Limulus polyphemus
TGTTCGTCGTTCAGTGTCAGAACCCAACTGTCCTTACATCAGTTACAAGTCTAGAGACCAGAAGGTACGTCGTTCAGTATCAGAACTAAACTGTCCTTACGTTAGTTACAAGTCTAGAGACCAGAAGGTACGTTGTTCAGTATCATAACTCAACTGTCCTTACGTTAGTTACAAGTCTAGAGACCAGAATGTTCGTCGTTCAGTGTCAGAACCCAACTGTCCTTACATCAGTTACAAGTCTAGAGACCAGAAGGTACGTCGTTCAGTATCAGAACTAAACTGTCCTTACGTTAGTTACAAGTCTAGAGACCAGAAGGTATGTTGTTCAGTATCAGAACTCAACTGTTAGTTACAAGGTCAAGAGACCAGAAGGTACGTTGTTCAGTATCAGAACTCAACTGTTAGTTACAAGTCTAGAGACCAGAATGTACGTCGTTTAGTATCAGAACTCAACTGTTAGTTACAAGTCTAGAGACCAGAAGGTACGTCATTGAATACGCAGAAATCACGTGTTAAAAGATTCAAGTACCAAATGATGTATTCCTAATTGTTCAATACCAAAGCTTACCAGTCATGCTGTACTTAGACTGGCTGAGAGGAACGTGTCACGGATAAAAACATCTGGATTGTAACTTGGTAACTAGATGTTTCGTCATATGTCAGTAACCCTGAGGATTTCTAGGCATTTTAGTAAGGGGCCTGTGACAGACACAAAATGTTTCTCGTTTCATTCAACGTTAGTGTAAACTCTGCAACGCAATAGAAACATCTGTTATGACATCAAATTGTAAATTACGTTTAACTAGAATGAAGAAACACTATTAATTATCAAACATTGAAATATAAAGATTAAATATCGATATACTTTCAAAGAAATTGAAGCCCCTCATCATGTACTAACATTTATTCGCTGATCATAATTATGTAGGTGGCAGCACCTATTTTCTAAGAAATTCTTGCATATGGCACAAAATACATCTTTGTATTGACCGTGTGGTGACTGGGGGAAACAAAACATGTATGTGCTATATAAGCCGTAGATTCTTGGTAGTGAAACTGATATCAAAAACTGTACATATGTAAAAGAAACTTTGTAAAGTAAGTTATTTGAGAGAATGCACACGACTGATTATTCACACAGTCCGTCAATCATGTAAATCTCAGTTAAGATGATATAGGTGTTGTACAAATACACGTGTAAAAACGTCTAGTTTTACGTGTACAACAGAAAGATGGAGTAAGATAAAAATAATACTTGTAGCAGTAATTACAGCTGTTTAAGTAAGTGTTGGCTGTGTGTTTACATTTCTACAAATACTTGTAGCAGTAATTACAGCTGTTTAGGTAAGTGTTGGCTGTGTTTAAATTTCTACAAATAC
>NW_013676322.1:17536-18521 GCF_000517525.1 Limulus polyphemus
AAATACTTGTAGCAGTAATTTACAGCTGTTTAGGTAAGTGTTGGCTGTGTTTAAATTTTTAGACAGTGTCTAATGAAAAAAAACAAAACCCAACTAGATGGTTCACGTGTTTACACTGTCCTGTTATTTGTTACTATTAATGTGAACATGTACTGCTGAAAGACAGGAAATTTTAACAGAGGAATTAGACTAGAGAAAGAAAAACAGGAACTTTGTTTTAGTTTTTAAACTTTGATGTCTAAAAATGAAATAAATGGTATTTGATTTGTCAGGTTTACTGTAAGCACGTTCTGAGCTAGTTATTTATATCAGTCCTTTACTTGTTTCTTTTGGAATCCCGCTCAAAGTGATAGACTAGAGGGAAGGCAGCTAGTCAACACCACCCACCGCCAACATTTGAGCTACTCTTTTTTACCAGTTGTGGAAGAAAGACGATACGGTCCAGTCAAGATCACTTTATGTTTCGACTTGTGATAACGGTTTTTACCGGTCCACAAACCGATATTCCTGAAGGGCCGAAAACTGAACGTAATAACAATTACACATGTAGGCCTGATATGTTCATTCTTCAGGTTGTTGATAAACGGATGATTTTAATTTGGTATACATGCGTGTGTTTGTTTATATTTTGTACATTTTAAGTTTTAATACCGATTCTAAGATTTTAATAAATACAAATACAGTATTTTCAAGTTGCAGGAATAATGGTGCTTGCCAGCGTGTCTTGTCCCCCCCCCCCCGATGAGTCAGTGGTGATCTTACAGATTTACAACGCTAAAATGAAGGGTTCGATTCCCCACGCATGTAGCCAATAACGCAGCTTTACGCTGAAACAAACAATTAGGTTTTAATACAATTGATTTTTTATTATTATTATTGTTTGTTTGAAGTTAAGTACAAAGCTACACAATGGGCTATCTGTATTCTGCTCACCACGGGTATCGAAACCCGGTTTTTAGCGTTGTAAGTCCGCAGACGTACCACT
>NW_013676323.1:0-4887 GCF_000517525.1 Limulus polyphemus
AACAACAGGTAAATTACTTAACTTAGCAACAATGGGTAAATTACTTAACTTACCAACAATGGGTAAATTACTTAACTTACCAACAACAGGTAAATTACTTAACTTACCAACAATGGGTAAATTACTTAACTTACCAACAACAGGTAAATTATTTAACTTACCAACAACAGGTAAATTACTTAACTTACCAACAACAGGTAAATTACTTAACTTACCAACAACAGGTAAATTACTTAACTTACCAACAACAGGTAAATTCCCACTTGGCAGGTTATCATGTTTTTGGTTTCTAGGAATACTATCTCCATTAACAGGTAGATAGTTGCCTAATGGTAGTCGTCCTCTTCCTCGACCTCTGCCCCTACCTCGAGGTCTACCCCGGGGACGACCTCTACTGGGAGGAATGTGGGAAAGCATATAAGACATCAGTTTCTCTATGTCTAATGATGCTGACTTACTACTCTTGCTTGGTGAATATGTCGATGACTGAAAGCTCATCTTCTGATTGGATGCAGATACAATAATACTGCTGCTCTTTGGTGGCTAGTAAAAAAAAAAAGCTACGAATTCATAAGAATTTAAATAATATATACAATAGTTTTTCACTACATTTTATCCTAGACACAAAAGTAGCTCTATTTTAAAAGGATTTTGTACGTAAAAATAGGATTATTATATGTGTATATGACTACTTTCTTTCCTTGTTTACTTTAATTCCTCATTTTTCTTGCAAGTTTTTGGACAAATGTAGCTGCCTGCTTCACTTAAATTTCTCTTTTCTGTCTAAGCTAAACATATAATATTTTATCCTCACAAAGGAAAAAAAAAGATATTTACAATTCCACAATACAGTGTTTAAGAAGAAAAGAAAAACTTAAAACCATTATTGATACAGTCTTTCTTCATTCTACCTTTCATTTTTGTAACAAACAAGAGGGAATCCTCAATAGTCATGGCACTTGAAATTCTTTTAGGCAGGATTAGAGTATTGTTCCGTCACGTTGTCACCCTCTTATATATATATACCAGACTACCCTATATCTAGTAATCTCCCGACTATTCCCGAAGGTTCGAGAGAAGTGGCGTGACACTAGTCACGTGACCTCGCTGACGCAACAGTATATTAATCTATGAGAGATTTATATTCCTTTTTATTAGCTATATTTTTGTGCGCCACCAATACAAAGCATGGGGAGCATGTATGCCCAATTCGATTTTATTACTCGTTTGGATCTCTACCAGCCTACTCTCAAATTGATATTTTAATCAGGATTAGAGTAAATTAATCTGTTAAACCTTGGGCCTGGTGAAATACATCAATCGAATAGGGTTTGACCTCCTAAGTCGAAAACTGCAATTAGATCTCAAATTGGTCAAGAGATGATTAAGCTACGAGCTAAAAGTTTGTACATGAAAATAAACTCAAGAGCTGTTCTATGAGCCACTATGCCACAGCTAATAAACTAAGTTTATACAAAAATACAAACCTGCTTTAGCTGACCATCTTGAGCAACCCAATTCCTTGGCTTTCTTCCACGCCTACGAGTTCCTGGCATTAACAAAACTCCAGCAGTAGCAGGCTGACTACTGACCAAGGGGTGGTGTCCAAAGGACAGTGAGAAAGTTGTGTTACTTCGTAAAGAAGTGTCTTCTATTTGAGTGGTCACTGCACTTGATTCATGTTTTTTGATGCACAAGTCCAATGGAGCAGATGCAGATTCAGTGTCACTTTCTGGACTTGGTTCTGATGATAAACACACAGTGTTGATAACACTTGAATATTCTTGTTTAGCCTTTAAATTGAGAGGCTCAAAACATTCATCCTGTAATATGAGAACAAAGTTGAAAAATATATTAGGCTTGTCATACCTCAAATGCTAACATTTAATATTCTTGCACACAATAATTATAAACTTAAAAATCTAATTAAACAAAGCAAACAAAAATGTAACTAAAATAACAATTGAATTGTATAACGATAAGTTGAATTTTCTATAGAAATGTTTCAAAATTTGAATACAAAAAATCCACTACATACAGATTACATCTGTTGTCCATTACATCTGTTCTTTAGACAAATGATAATTTACATTTTATATATATTAACATCTTATCACTAAACTAAGTAAAATTTTTGTTGTTTTTTCTTTAACTCCACTGTTAACATGTTTGTTTTGCTTCAAGTATACAGTATTGAGTTTTAAATCTACTGTTAACATGTTTGTTTTTCTTCAAGTATACAGTACTGAGTTTTAAATCTACTGTTAACAGTTTTGTTTTTCTTCAAGTATACAGTACTGAGTTTTAACTCTACTGTTAACAGTTTTGTTATTCTTTAAGTATATAATACTGAGTTTTAACTATTGTTAACATTCAAGTACATTGTATTGAGTTTGAAATTACTGTTTAGAAGTTTCAACTTTACTGTTATTATACATGATCAATTCAATATCTTTTTTTTAAACAGTCTAAAGTGAAATCTAAGAAAAGATTCACATGACTGGAAGATTTCTGTGTCTCAAACAAAACTAATCAGACAGTCATATATTGTTGAAATTAAAAGTAGAGAATTGTTACCAATCTTGTACTATTATTCAGACAAAGAAAAAATAACAAAATCATTATTTGTCTGTTATCTAAGCAAAACAAAATAAATGTAATATATAATACATGCAGATCTCACAATGTGAAAACAACTTTCCAGTGTTTTTACTCCCATATCTAACATTTAATTCAGAATACTACCAATAAAGTCACACAATAATCTAATGTAAGTTACACTTTTCAAAGAAGTTAAAAAATAAAGTTTAAATTTATAGTTAAGAACAACATACAAGTTAAAACTACTATTTGTATCTCAATGGGATAACGTAATTTAAAACAAGTGTCTAGAAAGTCAATATTCTTCCTCACTCCATCAGATTTGTCTTCCTGATTAGAAGCTGTTTTTGTAGATGTTGTCAAGTGAAGTTTTGATTCCTGGTATTTCTCACATTCTCTACTTCCGATTTCTTGTAAATGTTCGGCTGTGGTCTCGTTGGTTTCACCATTTATACTACTACTACTTGCACTTCTGCTAGTAGAACCATTACTGCCATCGTCGAACCGGGTATCATCTGAGCTGGTTTCTACAGAGGAAGCTTCGAGCTAAAATCAAAGGTGTGATTACTTTATTTCATAATAAAATATTACAAGCTAAAAAATTATCATGTTGATATACGAATTAGAATGAAGTAAAATAAAAGATTCCTTCATTAAATCAGTTTTATTTATAGTAATATATCATGTTCACGGATTACATTTAGTAGAGTCAGCTTTTACTGCAGTGATATCATGTAAAGAACTTTTAATTATGACAAATCTAAGCTTCTAAAATCTAAAGGTCAAGCTTAAAATTACATTTTCAACATTCAAAATTTGATGTAACACACTTTCAAATCTCCAGTGGCATGTTTTATATTTAAATACATTTTACAACTATCTACATTCCTTAAATCAAACTTATGTCAGATTATTTTACAGGATTCTTCATTTAAATTTATTTAACTGTAAAAAGTAATCATTCTAGTCTCACTTCTAAAATAGATTAGGAACCAACATATTTTACACTCTATGAAACAGATAAGAGACAACAGTGTTTAACACAAAAATACATCTGTCATAGAAACAGATACCAGACAACAGTACTTAATACAACAATACATCTGTCATAGAAACAGATACCAGACAACAGTGTTTAACACAACAATACATCTATCATAGAAACAGATACCAGACAACAGTACTTAACACAACAATACATTTGTCATAGGATCAAATACAAGACAACAGTACTTAACACAACAATACATTTGTCATAGGATCAAATACAAGACAACAGGTTTAACACAACAATTAAAGCTAAAAAACCAGCTCTCAGCCAGAAGGTGAGTACATGTTACAACATCTTTAACTATGAAAACATAAAGAAAAGAACGTGAACTTTGATCATTGAATATGAGGTGGAATAACAAAAACTTATGTTCTATGATGTTATTATAGCTAACCAACATTTACCTTTCAGAAGTTTACATAATAATAACTCCCGACTTTATGAAAGATAAACAAAGCAGAAACACAAAGAGGCATGCTCCAAGAAAGAATCAAACATATTTTGGAATAGGGAGATCAGATTAATTCAAATAGTTCTCAACCTAAAACACCACAGCAATAAGGCCTTGAAATAATACTAAATACTTATATGCTGACACAAGTAAAGCAAGTTAAATTGAATTCAAACCTAAGTGGTCTATTCAATTGGAAAATATCATTAAAACAATTTCCCAAAAACAGTGAAGATGACAAACTTAAAATAAATGGATGAGAGGAACATAATATTTCCCTGAAAAAAATTGCAGCCATAAAACATTCTAGTGACCATGTAAAACTTGATGAAAAATAAAAAAATAATAAGAATTGTCCAACAACTTAGTGACACAGGTTCCTATAATAAAAAAAAGAACAAGAATTGTGTAACAACTTAGTGACACGGGTTCCTATAATAAAAATGGAACAAGAATTGACTAACAACTTTGTGACATGGGTTACTATAACAAAAAAAGAACAAGAATTATGTAACAACTTAGTGACACGGGTTCCTATAATAAAAAAGAACAAGAATTGTGTAACAACTTAGTGACACGGGTTCCTATAATAAAAATGGAACAAGAATTGACTAACAACTTTGTGACATGGGTTACTATAACAAAAAAAAGAACAAGAATTATGTAACAACTTAGTGACACGGGTTCCTATAATAAAAAAGAACAAGAATTGTGTAACAACTTAGTGACACGGGTTCCTATAATAAAAATGGAACAAGAATTGTGTAACAACTTAGTGACACGG